>NW_022436956.1:4205257-4230898 GCF_009761245.1 Sapajus apella
TTTTTTTTTTTTTTTTTTTTTTTTTTTTTTTTTTGTGGAGACAGAGTTTTGCTTGATTGCCGAGGCTGGAGGGCAATGGCGTGATCTCGGCTCAGTGCAAACTCCGCCTCCTGGGTTCCTGTGATTCTCCTGCCTCAGCCTCCCAAGTAGCTCAGAATACAGGCACGTGCCACCATGCCTGGCTAATTTTTGCATTTTTTAGTAGAGATTGGGTTTTACCATGTTGGCCAGGCTGGTCTCAAGCTCCTGACCTCAGGTGATCCACTTGCCTCAGCCTCCCAAAGTGCTGGGATTGCAGGTGTGAGCCACTGAACCTGGCTCAGAACTAGAATTTGAACCCCAACTTCTCTGCCTTGCAGCCTACTATATTCTACCATGTTTTCTCTGTCTCTTCATTAGTCTAGAAATACAGAGCTTAGAAAGGGGGGTGGACCCTGCTATGGTCTGAATACTTGTGTCCCCCAAAAATGTATATGCTGAAATTCTCACCTCCATGGTGATGTTATTAGTAGGTAGGGGCTTTGGGAAATGATTCAGTCATGAGGGTGGAGCCTTCACAAATGGGATTAGTGCCCTTATACAAGATGCCCCAGGGAGACCCTTCATCTCTTCCATCATGTGAAGATGGCATCTGTGAACCAGGAAGCAGCCCTCACCAGACACTGAATCTGCCAATGCTTTGATCTTGGGATTCCCAGCCTCTGGAAGTATGAGAAATAAATTTCTGTTGTTTATTAGTCCCCCATAAATGGTATTTTTTTTTAGCAACTTAAATGGACTAAAGGAGATCCCATCCCTGCTAGCCTCCTCTTCCACCCCTAAGCAATCATCTTGTGCCAACAGTGCTTCCCAGGACCCACCTCCCTTCAATCTAGATCCACCGCCTTCATGACAATGCTGATTCTCCTCCTTCCTTAAAACTTTGCCTATTGTGCTTCTAGTTGTTGTTTTTTTTTTTTTTTTTTTTTTTTTTGTCAGAAAAGCCCAATGTCTTCGTTTTATCTCAAACAGAGGGTGGTGCCTCCACATTTGCATTAGTGAATGTTTTGTTTCAGGAAATCAGTACAGTAGCCAAATTCCCCTTGTAGCCACTTTCCCTCACTCTGAGGAAGTAAGTTTCCAGTCCTCCATTTCTCCTGTGAGTTCTAATGCAGGGAAGGACAACACAGGCAAATTCCTAAACCAGAATCTTTTAAACCATTTGTGCCTGCTTGTTGTTTGAAGGAGTAGAGTGCTAATATGGTTTGGCTGTGTCCCCACCCAATTCTCACCTTGAACTGTAATAATCCCTGTGTGTTAAGGGTGGGGCCAGTTGGAGAAAATTGAATCATGGGAGTGGTTTCCCCCATGCTGTTCTCATGGTAGTAAATAAGTTTCACGGGATCTGATGGTTTTATAAATGGGAGTTTCCCTGCACAAGCACTCTTTGCCTGCTGCTATGTAAGACATCGCTTACTCTTCCTTTGTCTTCCACCATGACTGTGAGTCTTCCCCAGCCATGTGGAACTGTGAGTCCATTAAACCTCTTTCCTTTATAAATTACCCAGTCTTGGGTATGTCTTTATTACAATATGAGAATGGACTAATATAGTAAATTGGCACCGGTAGAGTGGGGTGCTGCTGTAAAGACACCTGAAAATCTGAAAGTGACTTTAGAATTGGGTAATAGGCAGAGGTTGGACCAGTTTGGAAGGCTCAGAAGACAGTTTGGAACTTCCTCGAGACTTGTTTAATGACTTTGACCAAAATGCTGATAGTGATATGGGCAATAAAGTCCAGGCTGAAGTGGTCTCAGATAGAGATGAGGAACTTGGGAACTTGAGCAAAGGTGGCTCTTGTTATACTTTAGCAAAGACACTGACAGCATGTTGCCACCATCCTGGAGATTTGCAGAACTTGGAACTTGAGAGGGATGATTTAGCAAATCTGCTGAAAGAAATTTCTAACCAGCAAAGCATTTAAGAGGTGACTTGAGTGCTGTTAAAAGCATTCAGCTTTGTGTATTCACAAAGGTATGCTTTGGAATTGTAATTTATGTTTAAAAGGGAAGCAGAGCATAAACATTCAGAAAGTCCACAGCCTGATAATACGATAGAAAAAGAAAACCCATTTTCTAAGGAGAAATTCAAGCTGGCCACAGAAATTTCCATAAGTAAGAGGGAGCCAAATTTTGATCACCAAAACAATGGGGATTATCTCTCCAGGGCATATCAGAGACCTTCCCAGCAGCCCTTCCCATCACAAGACTGAAGGCCTAGGAGGAAAAAATGGTTTTGTGGGATGTGCCCAGGAACCCCTGCTATGTGTAGCCTTGGTGCCCTACAGCCCAGCTTCTCCAGCCATGGCTAAAAGGGGCCAAGGTGCAGCTTAGGCCATCGCTTCAGAAGGTGCAAGCCCCAAGCCTTGGCAGCTTCCATGTGATGTTAAGTCTGCAGGTGCACAAAATTCAAGAACTGAGGTTTTGGAACCTTCACCTAGATTTCAGAGGATGTATGGAAATGCCTGGATATTCAGGCAGAAGTTTGCTGCAGGGGCAGAGTCCTCATGGACAACCTCTGCTAGGGCAGTGTAGAAGGGAAATGTGGGATGGGAGCCCCCATACCGAGTCTCCGCTATAGTACTGTCTAGTGGAGCTGTGAGAAGAGGGCCACCATTTTCCATACACCAGAATGGTAGATCCACTGATAGCTTGCACTGTGTCCTTGGAAAAGCTGCAGACACTCAATGGCAGCCTGTGAAAGCAGCTGAGGCAGGAGGTGTGCCCTGAAAAACCACAGAGATAGGGCTGCTGAAGGCCATGGGAGCCCACCTCTTGCATCAGTGTGACCTGGATGTGAGACATGGAGTCTAAGGAGATCATTTTGGAGCTTTAAGATTTGGTTGCCCCTCTGGATTTCAGACTTGCATGGGTCCTGTAACCCCTTTGTTTGGGCCCTTTGGGCCAATTTCTTCCATTTGGAACAGTTGTATTTACCCAATGCCTGTACCCCCATTGTATCTAGGAAATAACTAACTTGCTTTTGATTTTGCAGGATCGTAGGTGGAAGGGACTTGCCTTGTCTCAGATGAGACTTTGAACTGTGGACTTTTGAATTAATGCTCAAATGAGTTAAGACTTTGGGAGACTGTCAGGAAGACATGATTGGTTTTGAAATGTGAAGGCATGAAATTTAGGAAGGGACAGGGGCAGCATGATATGATTTGGTTGTGTCCCCACTGAAATCTCATGTCAAATTATAATAATCCCCATGTGTCAAGGGTGGGACAGGTGGAGAGAATTGAATCATAGAGGTGGTTTCGCCCATACTGTTCTTGTGGTAGTGAATAAATATCATAAGATCTGATGATTTTATAAATATGAGTTCCCTTGCACAAGCCATCTTGCCTGCTGCCATGTAAGACATCTCTTGTTCTTCCTTCATCTTCCACCATAATTGTGAGGCCTCCCCAGTCATGTGGAACTATGAGTCCATTAAATCTCTTTCCTTTGTAAATATTTCTCAGTCCAGAATATCTTTATTAGCAGCATGCAAGTGAACTAATATAAGAGCTTTTTCTTTTAATATGAAAAATAATCTGTGGACCCAATACATAGAGCAAAACAAGGTTCTTCTGAGGAAAATCTCAGCCTTCTCTCTGAGCCTTGCTTTTTCCATACTCTCCCTCCGCCAGGCTCTAGCAGCCCCACAGAACCAGGGGTTTCATTAACAACCACTGAAAAAGCGGTGTAAAAATTAAAAATCACCACTGATTTCATTAGCTATTTCCCTCTGACAGACATGTACTGATTTCTTTCCTCTCTGAGCAGGACCCCTACACCAAGAACTCTTCTGTTTTTAAAGATCTTGAGGAGACACAGGTCCTAGGGATGCCTCTCACTGTTCACTGCCCCCCAGGGCATGGAAAAAGCTGCAGCCCTTGCGGCTTCTACTATGTCTGTGCAGGGTGGATGGAGGTGGAGACAGCACCTAAGCCCCTGAGGGGCTGCCTTAGCCTTTTGCTCATTGCATCCCAGCACCTAGGACCATGTTGGACAGGTGGTGGGTGCCTGAGAAACATTTGATAAATTGGTTCAGAACTATAAAAACCTCAAGGTACAAACTATTGCTATATCTCCCCAGCCTCCTTTTCATTAGATTAAATTTAAAAATCAGACCACATTTCACTCGCAACCCCTGGTATATTTGGGTTTTCATTAACCACCCTTTGTATTATCCAAGGCCCTAGCCTCAGATTTTTAAAATCCTTTGTGAGATGTAGAGAACAGCTCCAACCACATTTCTTCTTTCAGCAAATAGCTAATAAGCACACACCACGCAGTAGATCCTAAGTGCTAGGAAAACAGAAACAATAGAGACACTGTTCCTGCTTGCCAGGACCTCAGGGAAGAGACCTGAGAAATCACTACAGCAGACAACCCAGGTCTTGAGGGTTAGAAAATCACCTCCACATGGTTTCTATGTGCTATTTTGGTATTCTTATATAAGCAAACCACAATCCCAAGTGACGTTTTAAATGGCCTGGACCCACTGAGATTGCAAAACATATCAGCTGAGAGCGGGAATTTACCACCTTGCTGCAAATTTTGACTCTTACTGCCTGTGGGTCCGTGGCAGTTTCCTTAAATAAAGTTTCTGTACCTCAGTTTCCTCTTCTGCACAGTGTTGATATGAAGAGGATTGAATTAAATAATGCTTGTGAAGTGCTAAGAATAGTTTCTGGCACATAGTGAATATTCAATAATTATAAGTCTCTTCACGCTTCTCTAAGAGACTTTGAAGATGCCTGGGACATTTTAATGGATGAACTTGCACAGCTCCCCATGCCCTGCTCTACCACAATGCCTTGGTGCTTTGTCCACCTCAGTTCACTAAATGCTTGGCCTTGTCATTCTGTCATACTAAATCTAAAGGGGATATCACCCAAGACCTCATCCCTCCCAGGTATGGCCAAAATGACTTTGATCACTTGGTCCAGTAACTTTTTTAAGCTGAGCAGTTAGCAGTAGACTAGCCAGTACCCCACCTTATTTTCTTGTGGTTTTGAGATCCTTTAAGAGGAGTAATGGGTACAAACATCCAAATATTGCCTATGGCTGTGAAGTTGAATGAAATATATCTTGACATTTTCTCTGAAACCTCCCTCCTCAGACACTTCCTGAGCACATTCTCTGTCATGTAGGAGACACACCATGCCTCTTGAAATTCAACATTCATAATAGTTTGGTAGTATTGGAACAATATCATATCTCATGACACTGTGGATTTAAAACTTGGCTTCTCCGAGTTTTACTCTTCCTCACATGGGCTCAATGGTAACTTGCTGTGCACAGTGACACCAGGAAGCCCCAGCCCCCTGTTTAGCTCTCCAGTTAGCCGGCAAACCCCTGGAGGCAAGTCATTAAAGTCTGTGGAACAGGAACATTTGAAAGGATCTTAGAGGACTGTTTATCCAATTTTTTATTAACTAATGAGAAAACCAAGGCCCAGAAAATGCTAGTGGCACTTCCAAGGCCACCAACAGTGGCTGGTCCATTTGACCTTATCATGATATAATGGTGACAGGAGATGGGAGGGGCCTGTCATCTCTAAAATTTATGATGATCTTTATTGTGGAGGGGAATGCGCTTCTAAATTGAAAATAGACAATGAGAGGTTTATTGACAAAATTAAATGAGATAATGCCTTAAACACCTTAGCCCAGTGCTGAGCACAAGAAACTGCTGAAAAACAGCAACAACAGAAACAGTGTCACCCATGCCACACCACAAGATGCTTCCACGGATGCGATTGTGCGGCTCCCTCCTCATGTCATTCTACAAAGTCTTGTGGCTTCCCTCCTTTATTGCCCATCGATTAGTTAACTTAGTCTGTAAAGCAAACATTTTTTAGTTCATGCCGTGTCAGCTGCAAAGATGAATCAGAAATACTGTACGCCCTGTGCTCACAGATGTGGTGACATAACATCATCTCACAGAGTAAGGTACCGTAAAGTAGAGATTCCTGCTCACAAAGTCCAGTGGTCATCAGCAGAGGAGAGCACTCTGCCTCTCCACCATCATGTCAGGGTGTGTGACAGGACTGTGTGTCTCCATGCCCTCTTCCTTGGCCAGTGAAGTGAGAACAGAAGAGAGAGATTCCACTTCCAAGTGGTAGCCCCAGGACTCAAGGCATGCCTCTGTTCTCATCTCTCTATATGTGGCATGTTGAGAAGCCAACTTTGAGGCTGAGGCTCCTCCATCAGCCTGGTCCCCCACTGATGAGCAATGCCTGTGTAGTGTAAGCAAAAAACACACCTTGGTGACCGAGCCACTGGGGTTTTGAGTCTGTCACCGCAACTTTCATCTGACTTACCCTGGCTGATGCATTCTGAGACTTCTTGTTGTTCCATCAGCTCCTCTTCCGCAGTCCCAATTCGGCCTCCCCACATGTCACACCAGCCCGTGACTGTGTCTTCTTCTAACACTAAGGCATTTGCCAGCCTGAAAGCTCTCATCTCCTCCCTAGCACTTGACTCTTATTTCAGACTAACAAGTGACCCCCAAGTGAAGGGCAAAAAAGCCTCCAAAACCTCCTCCCTCATTCCTCCCCATGCCCCGCCTCCTGGCTTCTGCCTAAACTAGCAATAGATGAAGCAATTGTGTTTTAATAAAGAAAATTGATTTACCTTTTCAGTATTTTAACAAATGGCGGCGCACACAGATCTCTAAAGATTTATGTCCACAATTTGCAAAATTATTTCTCTATCGATCAGTTTGGGTTTGTTTTTCGCAGGTTCAGTCAATTAAGTAGTAACATTCTAGTAGGTAAACTAGTCAAGCCTGTGAAGTCTCCAGAGAAGGCATCATATTCTGAGACTGAGACGGAGCAATGTCAGATGTGTAGGCAAGGTCCCATGTCTGGGACCTCCTAAGGCAGGCAAAGACAGCACCGGAAAGTCTGGGTAAGGAGATAAAGAGAAGGGAAATGCAAATTCAGAGGTGTCCAGCTGTTTGACGATAGAATGCCACACGGATGGTGGTTCTGGCAGCTTCATCCCACAAGATAGATGGCCAGCCTGGGCCCCTACTGTGCTGACAAGGAAGAAGGATGTGGGAGGGTAGGGTCAGAGTCAGGCTGTAGGCAGCCACATCATTGCCTGCCCATACCTGAGCATGTGCCCCTAGCCCACCCAACTCCCAACCCTCCTGCCTGGTTTTGCAAGCACCCCTGCAGGTGGGGCTTCTAAAAGGCCTGTATTGCAGAAAAATAGCTCAGGAGGATAACCACCGAAATACCAACAGGTGTTATCTTGAGGTGGTAGAATAGAGCTGATTTTCATATCCAGAAGCGTTGCTTTTATTTTCTAACTGTTTGATGGTGATCATATGCTACCTATATAATAAAAACAAAGGCTGTAAAAAATATTCAGCAACTTGAGAGGTTCATGGCTCAGTAAAATTCTCGTATATATCTGATATGCCCAAGGACTTGTCCATCCCAAAGTTACATCCCAGCTTGTTGGCAGCTTTGGTGACTTAGCAGCTTCCTGCATTCACACTAAGTCCTCATTCACCTTACGTGGGAGGCACCAACACATCAACAGGATCTCAAGCCAGGTTTCTGGGCCTGGTGGCACCTGTTTTAAAATAGCTTTTCTTTTTTGTCAAAAATGTGTCTCGAATTTTGCATAGATATTTTATAACCTGTAGAACAGTTTCAATATTCATATGATTAATTTCTCACACAAAATCAAAAAAGTGGTTATCAAGAGTCCCACTTGATTGATGAAGAAACTAAGGCTAAGATTTGGATTCTCTACTCAAGCTCCACTCCCTTTCAATGTATTAATTGTTCCCTCCTGACTGTTTCTGAGATTGAAAACCATGCTCTCTTAACAACTTTCATTCTGGTTGATTAAAAACGGAAGCAAGAAGACAAGAAAAAAAAGAAAGGAAAGATTGAAAAAGAAAGAAGGAAAAGAAAAAAAATATGTTGCAGGCACTGTGCTGGGTACTAAAGACAAAGAGGGTATTGTGTGCTTCTTGGCATCAAGAAACGTCTGGTCTGGAAGGGAGAGAGAAATGCAAACTGTTGATCCCAGGACAGTGTCCCAGAGTCCTTTGTAGAACTATAGATGCAAAAAGAGGGAAGAAGGCAGCTGTTAATCTTGCAAGAAAGGGAGTTAAGAAGAAGAGTAAAGAAAGGCATCTTTTAAAAGTGACATTTGAAAAGAATCCTTGCTGAAAAAAAGGGGAAGAACACAGAAGGGATTTATCCTCCCATTCTGTTTGAGAAAAGACTCTCAAAGAAAAAATTGACTCCGAGGCTCAAGAAAAGGATGGGATGATGATGTGGAATTTCAGGCACTGAGACAAGGGGCAGGTAGATATTTGGTGTGGAAACAAAAAAAAAGCATCTCAAACCACACCCAGCACAAAGCACCTATCCTGCAACTCCAAAAGAAGTGGCCTTCTCTGGAGGGTCTTTGATTTCATGTCAAAACCTAAAAGTTCCTGCAGTGCCCACTTTCTCTCCAAACCCCATTCCTCAAAGGATACTGGGCTGCATGCCTCATGTTGTGTGCCTTGCGGATCCTCACTTTTCTGCGCCTACCACCATCTACCCTCCATTTGGGTTGGGGCTGATAGTTAATCACTCTTTCAGCGGGAAGACATTGCTCTCTTCTGAGCAAATATGGACAAATATGTTATTCTCAAAATCTCTGTGTACTTACTCATGTGATTCAGTGATATTTGTTCTTTCAATCATCCAATAAGTATTTCATGTATTCATTCAACAAATATTTATCTGAAAGCATGTTTAATGAATGCATAGTTACTGTGTTCTATACTGCTCAAAACACTCCAAACGGCTTCCTGTGTCCCTCAGAGTAAAAGCCATGGCCATACCCCTGCACCTCTCTAACGTCACTTCCACCTCTCCCTTAATTCATTCCTGTCCAGCCACACCAGGTATGTTGCTCTTCTGCTACTCCTCATGCACGGCAAATGTATTTCTATTTTGCGCGGGCTTACGTCTCTGCTTCCAGCATCAACCCCCAATATAGAAGAAAGACAGGTGTCACCCGCATATCTTCCTTCAGATAGACATGTCTTGCTCCTACAATACCTTCAAGCCTCTGCTGAAATGTCACCTTGTCCGAGGTACTTCCCTGGCCACCCAGTATACAGATCACCAACTCTTCATCTCCATCTGCCCCCTTTATGATGCTGTATTTATAACAAATGTCACATCCATTTTCTTCTGTGCAATTGCCTGCACCCTCCCATTACCATGAAAGCCCATGAGAGCAGAGATTTTGCTCATCACCATATCCTCTGCCTATAACTGCCTAGTGTATAGTAGCTGCTCAGTAAATATTTGTTTGATAAGCTAATGAATCCAGGGATACAGGCTGGGGGTGTGGCTCGGGGGTAGCTTTGGTAACAGAGTAGGTTTCTTGCTGCTCACCATTTCCATTACCAGCTCTATTGCTTCATTTAAGGGAAAGCGTTCTGGTGTGTCGGCAGGCTGGCAGTAAGAAGCACCTGAGTGAGACGCTCGGCCCTGAGTATGAGCAGAGACAAGACACAAGTCTAAATGATCCATGGCTGGGTTCCGGTCTGGCAGTTCCCATCTAACCTGCAAGTGCCAGGTAATTGGATTGGTAATAGGATATGGAGACTTTGACCTTGAGGTCACTGCCTCACTTCCAGCCCAAGGGATGGCTGCAGCTGAAAGTCATTGCTCTTAGGGAGCAGTTCCAAGATCTTTGGGAGGCATTTGAATGCCAGTTTCAGTTCGGTTTGAAGAGACAACCTGAAAGGCTGTTTTCTCACTATCTTGCACCCTTGATCCCCTAGAAGGTAAGCATAACACCTTGGCTTAGGGCTTCCCAGAGCCTCTGGAGAAGATAGGAGCCCTGATTTAGCCCATGAGTTACAGCTTTTCCTGGGAAATGATCCGAAACAGTGATCAAGATGTCACCGTTCCAGTGGGCAGCTGGGCTGTGACTTCCCCTTCACTGCTTGACTTTTCTTATATCATGACCAATAGTTAGAAACTCATCCTACCTGGTCACATGATTTAGGCCTGGTCACAACCAATCAGGGAAAGACCATGGCTCTGGAGTATGAAAGCATAAGTTTTAATCCTGGATTGGCCTCTTTCTAATTCTAATCCTACACCAATGAGTTAACTTCTCTGCATTTTCCCTTCCTCATCTGTAACTGTGGATAGCATTGCTGTGAAGGTTGGAGATGGTCTATCCATACCATTTAGCACAGGCTTCATACACAGTAGGTGCTCAAGACATGGCAGCAAATGAGCAATAGGGATCCTCTTCCTGGGAGGTAGACAGGAATATATATATATATACACATATATATACACACATATATATATGTATATTATATATATATGTGTGTATATATATGTATATATTATATATATACATATATATACACACACACACATATATATATATGTGTATATATATATATATACACACACACACATATATATATATATGTATATATATATTCCTGTCTACCTCCTTGGGCTCTGCCCAAGAGGTTCATTTATGTGTCATTTATCGATTATTATTAAGGACCAACTCAGCAACGGGCACAGTGGTGGATCCTATTGAACTGATAGTAGACTAAGAATAAAGAATACAGAACTAATGGGAGAGCTACCACTTCAGGAAACACAGAAGCCATCAAATTCCCTAGATCCATGAGAGGCACAGGCAAGACGGCCTCCACGTGGAACAAGAAAGCTCACTGAAGTCAAGGACTGTGTCTGACTCTTGTTGGCCTGCCCCCATCCCCAGGACCTCTTAAAGGACCTTGTATGTAATGGGTACTCAGAATGTATCTGATCAGTTTAAGTGAAAATGAGTACCAGCAGAAAGTCGGTGGCCTCACCAACTTCTCCCTGCACCACCAGAGTGAATTTGCAGGGACATGTGTCTGTGATCTCTCTCACCCCAGGACTGCAACCCATTCTGCAAGATTCTGCAGCCAGGCTGGGGCTGACTCACAGTGGTGTGTGGCTGTGGAGCTGACAACAGTGGCCTGATTTCGGACATGTGACTGCACTGCAGGCTGCTGAGCAGGAGGCTGAAGGAGGAGGCTCCTGATTGTATAAGCCAGGCCATCTGGGGACGTGGCCGAGGCAAGGAGGAGAGTTGCACAGATGGGTCTCCGAGCAGCTCCAGGCACCCTTCCCCGTATCTCTGCTGCACTGGCATCAGGAAGCTAGGGCATTTCAAAGGCCAGCCTCAGGTGGAAAGCAGGGTGTGCATTTGTCCTGTTCTGAGAGATCCTAAAGGGGCACACAGATGTGACATTCATCTGAGCCTCAGCTGGGCAGCAAGCTCTGTGCCCGAGTCCAAGGAGATGAGGTCAGAAGCCAGAAAGGGAAGGACACTTAGAGCCAGCATGATGTCTTACCCCACCCCACCAGCCAGTCTCCCCAAGAAAGAGCTTCACCCGCCTTGCCTTCTCCCCTCAGAAGAGATGTGCTTCCAGGCTCCTGGCTCTGCCACTGTGGAACCATGGTCAGATTATGTCTCCGAGCCCCTTCTTCTTCAGCACTTAAGAACAGTAACTCTTTCCTTTCTTTTCCTTGCTTGTCCCACAGGAATGTTAAGAAAAAAAACCAGGTGGTCACTGGGAAAAAGCTCTGGAAGTGGAAGCACTGGCGCACAGTTGGTTCCCTGAGCTGCTGGGTTCCAGCCCTCCGGGGTCTGGTGGAAGAAGTACCCACGACCCCTTCCAGCTGCTCAGCACAGCAAAAACCAGCCAGTCAGTACGAACTGCAGATACCCATTGCCTGTGGTGGAGAGTTGCTGAAACCAGACATAGCCATGAGATGTAGGGAAAGATTGTCTTTGCCAAGCCCTTGTCCCAAGTTCCACAACTCCCCTTCATTCAGACCTCGAGGGCTTCTTCCAGACTGACTGGGCTACCTTGCCTCCAAATATCTTCCTTTGAAAAGGCCACCTGGAAAGGACATGATAATTTAACCCAAAGCAGGTAGCCCCTCTAAACAGTGGAACTTTGGCTGAGTTCCACCTGGGCGAGGGTACTGTCTGGAAGGAAGCTTCTTCCAGTTGGCTTGGAATAATGAGAGCTCCTAGAGCAGTTGGTAGGCTCCCGTCCACATTCATAGCTGTGCTCATCTCCCTTCCAGCTTCCCTCATGCGTCTGTGATTTGTGTTTCCTCCTACCAACTTCAGATGAGCTACTGCCTCTAGGTGCTTTCCAAGCTCAGACTTCACAGAGGGCAAAAGTGAGCATGGGGAAGGAGAGTGAGGAGGGATGCAGGTGCAACAGGGGAAAGAGGACAGCTGCTTCCTAATGATGCATTTGGGTATCAGCAAGGAGACAGTTTAATGCTATTGTTTTTGTGCATATTAAACCACTAATCCACATCCTGTTTTGGCAACACAGGCTACCTCACATCTGTATGCCTTACCTACAATCTGTAAAGCTAATTTGTTAAACAGCTTTCTTCTCCCGGGGGAATGAGGTCATTGGTCACAGAAGATTGATTAAGCTCTTGGAGAATCAACATTAATGAAAATCAACACTGCCTAATGAGTGTTTTTATGGCAGCCTCATAAAAAAGATTTTTAAAAGGAGAAACAAATAAACAAAAACAGCGAGAAAGGCCAGAAGCCTTCTCTCTTGATGTCTCTCAATGCTTGTGGTAAATGTTATATCAGGACAGTGGTAGAAATCCCCTCACCTGGGCCAGCCTCCTCCCCTCCCCCAGCCCGACGCACTGGCATCAGGTCTGAAAAGTTTGCATACATGTGTGTATGCCTTGTTCCAAAGACATTTCCCTTTGTTCAAACCCAATATTGTGTGGAGAAGGAAACAGACTTTTGGTCAGAAAACCTGCTTTAACACTGGTGGCACCATTTACTAGGTGACTCTGAGTAGGGACTTTGACAGTCCATATATCTCTAAAATGGGGACACTAGTTTTCCCAGTATCTTCCCTAGTAACCTTGTTGCAGAAGAATCACATAAGCCAGTGTGTGTGAGATGGTTTTAAGCCATAAAGCTCTGGGTAAATAGAAGACCCTGGTGATGGTTAAGGCACTGTTGGGTGGTGACTTAACAGCCAGACACTGGCGTCAAGCAGGCTGGGTCTGAATGCAGGCTCAGGGGCCTGGCCTGGCAGCTTACCAGCTGTGTGACCTCAGGCAAGTGATTTAACCTTCCATAAGCCACATTTTGTCCATGAAATAGGATAGCTATAGCATTGCAATGTTAGAGTTTGGGGAGGATTAAACGGGGAAATGAATGTGAAGTGCTTAGGGCGGTACTGGGCACTTTGTGAGCAGTGAGGAGAGATGGGCCCTGGTTAGAGCTGTTTTCCTCACCACTCCACTCCTTCTCTTTCCACAGTGAATGGCGAGAACCAACGCACTGCCCCATCCACCAACCAGAATAGGCGCACACCAAAGGGCCAGTCCATGGGCCCACCTAGAAGCCAAATGGAGACAGACACTTGGCAACTCCAGCTCCCTCATGCCTGTGGGATCCTGGGTTTGAGAGCAGGGGGAAAGACTGGCAAGAAATTGAAGGAATTGACCAGGTATGGGGTTGGGGAAGAACTTGGAGTGCTCTGCTGTAAAAGAGAGACACCTGAGAAGTTTCAGAAGAACTCTAACTTGACAGTATTGTTTAAGGGAGAGGGCAGCTGGCTATTCTCGCTGCAGAGCCTGAACAACAAAGGGGGCTCAAATAAAAAAAGGGAGTGATTTACATAAAGACCCAAGACATGGAGGGTAAGAAGAAAAGGAAGGAAGGAAAAAGGGAGGGAGGGAGGGAGGGAGGAATTGAGGAAAGAAGAGAGGCAGGGGGAGAAGGAAGGGACAGAAGGGAAGGAAGGAAGGAGGGAAGGAAGGAAGGAGGGAGGGAAAGAAGGAAGGAAGGAGGGAAGGAAAGAAGGGAGGGAGGGAGGGAAAAGAAAGAGAGAAAGAGAAAGAGAAAATGAAAGAAGCAGAGAGAAAGAGGAAAGAAGGAAACAGAAAAACGAAAGAAAGAAAGAAAAGTATTTCAGAAGGAACTTTATCCATGCCTCCTGGAATGTTTTTGTTAAATAAATATGTAAGGAAAATGAATCAGTTTAAAAAAAATTGTTCTTTCCTATTTTTTCCATTTTGTTTTTCCAGTTCTCCATGTCTCTAATTTTACCTAAATGATAATTTTATGAGCAAATCAAGTTATACATAATACATTTTATGTTTCTTCTTAGCAAAATGATTTTAGATATGTAAATTGCACTACAAAAATAAATATTGCATGATATTCTAATTTTTCACCAAATTTACATTCTTCTTCCCCCCCCAATTCCCCAACTCCTTATCTCTAATGGTTTTAACATTTTGAAGGCCTTGACATTTATAAATTTAGCTTACATCTAGGAGAGAAGTGACTTCGTATGGGGTTAGGTGGTGTTATCTGTTAATTGATAAGACTCTAAAATCTTGTTGGCAAATAGTATTTTTTCATCTTTGAACCAGTGATTGGAAAGGTGGATATAATTGCATGGAATAGAGTAAGATGGAGTCTGATGGTTCCTTTACATTTTTGTAGCAAGATTTTGAAACATCTCTAGCATATATAAACATCTTCTTCAGGCTCAAGTGTATCTGAAATCCCACCAAGATCCAGTCTCCATTTCCTGAGGCATACCCCTGGGGAGATGGGTGTGTGAATTCTCCCCAGGCCTCAGAGGCGGAGAGGCATGGCAGCTACCCCTTTCCTGGCCCTATTTCTAGACACCCTCTATGGTTCATGCTGGCTTCAAACCCCGCAGGGCCCTTGACCCCTCCCCTCATGAGATTGAGCTCTAATTCATCTTCTGGAAGTGCCGAGTATTAAAAACTGACAGTTAAGTTATATAATGATGTGCTGACCAATTAGGTATCCACTCGCCATATGTGGCTATTCAAATTAATAAAACTAAATAAAATGAAAAGTTCAGCGCCTCATTTGTATTAGTCACATCTCAAGCTCTACTCAGCCATTTGGGCCTAAGTGACTTCCATGCCAAACAGCATGGATATATTTCCATCATTGTAGACTATTCTACTGGAGGAAAATTGAGGAGAATGAGGAAACTAGAAATTAAGTGCTTGTTATGGATGAGGAGCCCTGTACTTTGGTAGCTCATTAAATTACCTAATAGTCAGTGCAATAAGTGAAATCATCTTCACTTTCCAGATAGATCATTGGAGTCTCAAGAAAGTTAATCTATTCAGAGTCTCACAGTTAGCGACAAAGCTGATGAATCTACAACTGTCCAATCTTGAAACTCTGCTGCAGGTCTTGGGGTGGGACCAGGGTGAGTAAGATGGAAGTGTACAGCAGATGTGTGTGGGTGTGTAGTGGGAGATAATGAAGAAATAAGCCCGAAATGAAAGTAACTAACTCTAATAGAAGCAGCAGACTCCACCCCATCACTACAGCCCTCCCAGAGTAGAAGCAGTAGCTGCCCTCTCCATGGATGTGTCAGTCTCATTGCCTATGGGAGCAAGCACTGAGTAGCCATCAGACTTCATTGCCATGTACCGGAGAATAAGTGCAGTACTGGAATCATCTAATCTCATTGGCTAATGACATACTCCACATGCTCTGTGGGCTCAGTCCTCTGTTACTGAGACACAAGAGAGCTTCTTTACAGTAAGAAAATAAAAGCAACCTCATCTAACATAGCCCAGGCTGCTGGTAGAGACTCAAGGGTATAAGTCTCATTCTTTGTGAGGTTTTACTCTGAGTAATTACACAACAGAGTCAATGTGACCATTTGCAGAGGACTTCGGCAGCCAGAGTTCCCTGGAGAGGACCCTTGTATCCACTTTGAGTTGTGGAAAGACACTTGATGTTTCTCTGCCCAGTAGCTGTGGGGTGAGCCAATCTGAGAAATCCATGAATAATAGTAACAGTTGCTCTGGGGCCTCCGAGTTGAAAACAGCTTGCAGGAGGGGCTACCACAGTGGAGAGAATGCACAGAGTTTCACTCACGTGCTCACAGTGGCCGTGGTTGGAGCCCAAGGCTGCTTGGCTTAGGGTTAGAGGTAATGACCCAGGCAAAAAAGGTACATGAAATATAGTGTTGGGGTATGTGAAGTGAAAAGATCCTGCTGGGTCACACTCAGGCTGTACTTCAGAAGAAGCCCAGCCAATGATCAGCGTCAGAGGAGATAGGCATGGTTGTGAATGATTGATGGTTTGTGTCTTCTGCAAGATCCTAAGCTCCCTAACAGAAGGAGCTGTCTCTAAGTCATCCTTTCCAGTCTCACCCCTATTCCTAGACCATGGAAGGCACTTGGTGAATACTCTTGATTCATAACAATGAAATCAGGGTTCCTTATGCATCAGTCAGGGTTGTCCAGAGAAATAACCAATAAAATATATAGAGATCTATAAAAGGAGGTTATTATGGGAATTGGCTCATGTGGTTATGAGGTTGAGAAGTCCCACAATATGTCATCTGCAAGCTGGGGAGCCACAAAAGCTGGTAGTATGATTCATTCTGAATCCAAAGGTCTGACAACAGGTGTTTGGGGAGAATTGGTATAAATATTGGAATCCAAAGGCTGGAGAACAAGGAACTCTGATGTTTAAGGGTAGGAGAAAATTAATGTCCCAATTTAAGAAGAGAGAGATAGTTCATGCTTCTACCTTTCTGTTCTACTTGAGCCCTCAGCAGACTGGATGGTGCCTGCCCACATTGGTGAAGGTGGATCTTCCTTACTCAGCTCACCGATGGAATGCTAATCTCTTCCAGAGACACCCCACAGACATACCCAGAAATCATGCCTTATCAGCTATCTGAGCATCCCTTAGCCCAGTCAAGCTGATGCCTAATGTTAGCCATCACAGTTCACTTCATGGAAAGGTAGTTTTGAAAAAGGCTAATGAATATTGTTAAAAAAAGAAAGAAATTTGAAAAAGAAAACCTTCCATGGTCAACTTAGTTTGGAAAGTATCGGATTAACAAGGTTCAACGGGGCAATTTACTGTAGGATTTCTCTGAGCCTTTTAAATGATAATGAGAAGAGTATAGGAAGCAGTGTTTCCTAAGCTTAATTGACCATGGAATTCTTTTTCCACAGAGCTTCTTGTGGAACTATTGTTCAGTGGAAGCACTGATCAGGACCTCTAACTTCAGCTCAGTATTGCAGTCATTAGATAAAGCAAGTACGCTACTTTGAGGCTGGTTGGCTAATCAATGAATTGTACCACCACATAAAACATCACTGAAAGCACATCATCCCTGGATTTATTTATTCATCTACACAACTAACAGGCGCCTCATCCCTATCAATGCAGGTCCCAGGAATATAGATTTCTACTTTTTTATTTCCATACCGATGATACAATAATTATCAGTCAAATTTATTACCACATCAACATTGAATTAATTTATCTATTAATACTTTTAGCACCTACTACAGGCAAAGTGTTATTTTATACAACCTGGGAACACATAATTCTGTTAAAAATGAAAAGATTATCTCAGCTCTCCAGGAATCTGCAAGTTAATTGGGGAAATTAGAAATATACATTTTCCCCTTGGGGTGTCTATTCCCTCCTTCTGCTCACACCCCTACCTTAAGATGCTTCCTTTTGGTCGCCTTACTCAATTATCTTTCTCAAAATGTCTTCATTTTCACAGTCTCAACTGGAGATAGCTCTGTGTTTTTGGGCCTGTGTACAGCATGTATTATTCATGTGCTCACTTGTTTCTGAACAACTTATGAAAACCAACTGGAGATTAATTCATAAAAAATAAGCTTTCTCTCCCCTCTCCCTTTACAGGACCAGATCTGTTTCTCCGCCACAATTGTATTGGCTGATTGGGTTTCTGCTCTTCCTCTGCCCCCATTCTGTAGGAAAATCATGTCTCTTTAGTATTGCCGCCACACGGCCTTTCATGTGCTTCAAATATATACCATTGTGTTCTGACTTTTGTTTTGTACAGAATCTCTTTTATGCTCTATCTTCTGCAAGGTCCTCTGTCTTGGCAGCTGGGAGATTTTCATTGTACTTTGCACATTGTAAGTGTTTTGTTCTGCAAGGTGGCCTTTTGTAGTCGAGTTTACTAGTGTTTCTAATGGAAAACAGACACAGCCATACTTCATCAGTCTTATTCTGCTCTAAGGCGCAGTTGTGGAGCCCAGTGAGGGGACCAAGATCCTCCCTGCTCACAAAGGAGAAGGTGGGCTCAACTCAGCAGCAAAAAGGATCTATGTGTTCCTTGCCAAAGGTGAGAGAAGCAGATGTTTGATCACTGGAGACTTTGACCCCTGGTTTCAGACACCGTAATTCTTTTACGACATGAAGATATGCTGGTTACTCCTTCCTAAGCAACATCCCTCAGCTTCTTCATCCATCTTCCTGCTCTGGGCCAGCCATCATGAGGTCACTCCCTCTCTGACTCCCAATAGTGCTTGGGGATAGAGTACAGAGACAATGAGTTTCCCTCTCTACCTCACCTCCTACATTTCATTCTCAATTATGGACACAAACACAACCTCAGCTTCACTAGGGTCATGAACTATTTTTCTGCTCCTTATGTCCTACATACAGCTGAAACTTGGGACTCCAAAAATATCTGTTGACTGCACTACGGTACTTAACTCCTTGACCTTCTAGCCCAGGCTTTGGAAGAAGCTGTCGAGCATCTCTGCTGCCTCCCATCTCATCTTCTAGGAATCCTTGCTCTGCGCCTCTTGCTGGCTTAGTTCTTCAGGCAACCAGAAGAGCAGAGACTATGGTGTGGTTCTGTGTCCTGTGGGGTAAAGGGGAGGACATCAAAAAGCACTGACCCACGGAGACACAATGCTAGATCCCCACATACAATGCTTCAGTTCAATCATGAGAGAGCACCCTTAGAAATCTCAACATGAACATTATCTACATCAATTTGGCCTTGCATGACGATCCCAGGCTCCTCTTCTGGAAAGTAAGTGTGTGTGTGTGTGTGTGTGTGTGTGTGTGTGTGTGTGTCTGTGTGTGATTCCCCTAATTTGCTACCTCAAATCAATTCTTTCACTTTGAGAACGTCCATATTTTTAAATATATCCTTACATGAATAGTTGTCATTTTCTTCATCCCCTCTTCCATATTTTAATTCATCATCATATATTCCCCACTAAGACAGTTTAAAACACACTTTACATTCATCTCCCTATTCCCTGAAAACTCAGCCTTCCGTTTCTTAAATCTCTCTCTCTCCCCTCACCTCCCTCTTTCTTGTTTTTTGTGTTTGTTTCTTTTTGGAACTCTTGACTCCATTCCCCCTTCTTTGACAAATTACAGTTTATTAGTTGTTATGGCAACTCTGTATTGCTCTCAGTACCTCTCTCTCATGACGTGGCTACAAATGAAGAGGTGGGGAAAATGAAGACAGGCTTCACACTCCCCCGTCTCTTCCCAAAGCCTTTCCCCCATCCTCATTATCATCTGTGCTCCCTGTCCCCCTAACATTACACACAGGTATAAAGAAGCCCAAAAATAAATAAATAAAAGACTATGTCTCTTTGCTGTACCCAGCAGTATTATTTGCTACCATAACAAAAAAAAAAAAAAAGAAAGAAAGAAACCATAAAATGCTTGAGCGGGAGTAGCACGTTGTGATTTGTGGCACCTTTGGAGGCAGCTTCTCCATTGTGGAACAGCAATCACCACAATAGGCCAATTGCGTTGGGGGAAACAGGTGGCACTTTCAATTCTAATGCTTTCTGGCTTCAGTTTCTGCCATTCATGCCTTACCTAAGACCCCTATGTGGTGACTCTGATCAATGCCCATTAGCACTACCTCACTCCCTTGACTTTAGCCAAGATCCTATCTGAATCAGGACTAAACTTATCTACTAAATTCATAAAAAGATCTCCCAACTTTTCACTAAATTATTCCAGATCCCACACTCCACACCCCTTGAGCAATACACTTTACTTCCATATATCTTCCAAACAAGTTATTTTGCTGTCACATTTTCTCTGACATCTGTCACCTTGGTATCTAAGCACTCTAGCAAATTCATGAGGCTAAAAACAAACACTTATGTGGGAAGGGGGAAAAAAGCTCTTCTTTTCTGCTCTCTCATCTCCATAGGGACAAAATAGTAAAAAAAAGGCTATGATTCTACAAGGTCATGCTGTGCAAAGACAGCATAACAGAGCCAAGAAAGGGCTGCAAAATCCTAACTTCCAGTCCCTGACCTCCATAATGCAAACACACACTGTCTGGAATCAGTGTCAGTGTTTCTGTAGAAGTTACCAGAGGGAATTTTGTGGCTGCTGGTTATAGCCAGGAAAGAATCTTCACAAATGGAATATACCTCCTTCCCTTTCAGGGTCTGGACCTTTTCTCTTTCTCTTACTGCTGAATATTCAAGCACTATTTCAACTTTAATACTTACTAACATTAACTGCAATGTTCAGAGATTTTATTTATTTAGCAAATCACTCAATAATTATTAATTAACAGTCTTCCACAGGCAAGCACATGTTGGAGATGGGTAAGACTCTATCTCTCTTCAAGAATTTGTTATCTGTCAAGAAAAGATGAAATATATGTATAAAAATTATTACTGAGAAAATACTATTTCCTATTCTAGACTCTAAAGAAGGATAAAAACTACAAGGATTTTGTTCCAATAGACCTTACTATACAGCAGAGAAAACAGACAATAACAGATAGACAAACAAGATATATTGCACATCAAAACATAACACAAGATGGAATGTAATATAATGAAGCTATAGATGAAGAGCACGACATCTTTTTTTTTATGGAATTTAAGTAGCTAAATGGAAAGTATGATCTACTTTCAGAATTATGTTTGTAACAACCTAGACCTCTGAATGTAAATTGTCTTTCTCTAGTAAGCAAATATTGCAGTTGTTGCTTTCAGGCACTAGTGACCTATGTGGAGCAAGAGATTCAGCAACTGTAACAAGGTGGTGACCAAAATATTTTAAAGAATTTGGAAGCAGTTGAAATATAAATTGTTGAAATCCAGAAGATAATTAGTTTAAAAATATAGGATCTCTGGGAACTGTTGCAATCCACTGGCCACTTGATGGGCAACTATTTACAAGAGAATGAACTTATTCCTTCACTCTAATTATTTAAACAGATTACCTTATAGTAATCTGTTTAAATAATTAGAGTGAAGGAATAAGTTCATTCCTATAGTTGCTGAAAACTAAAGAAGCAACACTAACCTGTTTGTCTTTAAAAATAAGTAAACTTTTATAGTTTTGTTTTGAATGTTGCAGCATTCTCGTACGTATTAGGTGATAAATCTCTTCTAGCATTCATTCTATCATTAGTCCACATTTATCTGTTCCGCTGAGATTCAGCCAGTTGAGACCTTAGCTCCTCAAACAAATGCCTTCAAGGAAACTTATTTATGCACCTCCATTGTATATTCTCTGCTTACCTAAAAGCTGCCATTCAAAACATTCACTGTCCCTTACTGGTAGATTGGTCCAGGAATATAATATATGATATCAGTCTTCAGAGGAGGTATTAAGCTTTCTAACCAAGGACACTTTTTAGATAGTGACACAGGAAAGAGGAACTCAATCAGAGCACGTGAATCTATTTTAGATTTGGAAACAGGCATCAGCATTCAGAGCTACTAAAACTCCTTGAATTTGAGTGACAGGTAAAGAGCAGGAGAGCGCCGCACAGAGAAGCTACTTCAAGTAGTGAGAGGCTCAAGGCCTAGCAGAGAATCGATGCTCTGGGACTTGGACCTAAACTGAGATCCCAGAGGTTGCACAATTGTAGGAGGTAAGCATAGAGGCTTATTGAAAGCCTTGGACATTCCATTGAGAGTTCAGAAAGGTCTCCACTTAGGAGTAAGAACCATGCCCTAAAGGAAGAGCCACATGCTAGGGCTAAGGATAAAACTGAACTGGACCCGTTTTAATCCAAATAAAAGCAATCTTAGCAATTCAAAAAGATCTGCCAACAATATAACTGCCTACCAGAACAAAATTCAGCTTTCTTTTAAAGGTAATTCAGACTCCTTACCAAGTCTACCATACAATAACAAATGACTAGAATGCAAAGAAGGAAAAAATGTGATAATAATGGAAAAAAGCCAATAGAAGCAGATCCTAAGATAGCCCCACTGGAATTAGCAAGCAAGAACATTAAAATGGCTATCATTAATGTGTCAAAAGATAATACAATATTAAAAGGTAATATAAATATAACTGAGTACATGTAAGTCTCAGAAGAAATTTTGAAAACTAAATGGACATTCTAATGGTGAGATTGCAATATCTGAAATTAAATGTGCTGAAAGAGCTTAACACAAATTACAGATGGCAGAGGAGATAGTGAGCTTGTATATATCCATATTTATTACTTAAACTGAGAGAGAGAGAAAGACTTTTTAATAAATAGAAATAACAGAAATTTAGAGTTCTGTGAAAAAAATCTTAAACATTGTAATATACTCATAATTAATTTCCAAAAGAGGAGAGAAAAAGGGAGGAAAAAATGTTTAAATAATAACCAAACATTTTCCAAATAAGCCAAGAATTTGACCTTTAAATTTAAAGCTAATGAACTCAATGTAGAATTTTATTTTATTTTTATTTCAATAGTTTTTGGAGGTATAGGTGGATTTTGTTTACATGGATAAGTTCTTTAGTGGTGATTTCTGAGATTTCAGTACACCAAATGTAGAATTTTTTTTCAAAACTCCTAATGCATTATATGTAAGTTACTGAGCCCTAAATACAAACAGAAAATCATTAAAGAAGTCAGTGGGAAAAAAATACATCACTTAAATAGTAGAACAACAATATGAATGATGACTAACTTTTCATCAGAAACAGCAAAAGCCAGAAGATAAATGAGTGAAATCTATGTAGTGCTGAATGAAAAAGGAAAAGAACAAATTGCCCAGAATTTTATAGATACCAAAAATAATCTTCAAAGTGAAAATAAAATAAATGTATTTTTATATAAGTGAAAACTGGAAGAATTCATGTTCAGCAGATCTCCATGACAAAATACTCTGAAAGAAGTTCTTTGAACAAAACAATGGAACTTCTGATACAAAAAAAAAAAAAGAAGGAAAAGCACAGGAATAGGTAAATATCTGGATAAAAGTAATATTTTTTCTTCTCTTATTTTAATAACAACTGACTTTTACAGCAAAAATGTATTTTATGGTTTTAGCACATTTCAAAGTAAAATACATAAAAACAATACTAGAAAGAATTGGGGTAAATGGACTTATAGTCTTATAGGATTTTTACATTTTATATGATGAGGTACAATATTAACTCTAAGTAGACTGTCAAAAGGTAAGGACTCCCTAGTGCTTCCTAGAATGACTATGAAAAATACAGAGAAGTATAGCTAAAAAGCCAATAGGAAAAATAAAACTGGATATTAAAATAATTTGGTGAATTCAAAAGAGGGCAGAAAAGGAAAAACTGAGAAACAAAGACAGATGAGGCAAGCAGTCAGTAAGTAACAAGATGATACATTAAATCCAGGATCATCAATAATTACATTTAAAGAAAACGGACCAAGACACTGATAGTTTGCAAGTGAAAGGATAGACCAAGGTAAATCACACAAATAGTAATCACAAGAAACCTTGTGTGGCTGCGTTGATATCAGACAAGAGAAAACTTAACAAGAAATCTTGACAGGGACAGAGAGATATATCACAATAATAAAAATAGATTAATTCTTTTGAAAGATATGACAATCCCAAATGCATGTACTTGTAACATTAGAGCTTCAAAATACATGAAGCAGGAAATGACAGGAATAAAGAGAAAAACAGAAAAATACACAGTTATAGCTGAAGATTTTTAAATCCCTTGCTCAGAAATTATTAGAATAACTAGAGAAAAAAATCAAAAAGAAATACAAAGGTTTGTACAACAGTATAAACTGCCTTGATCTAATTGAAATTTTTTAAAACAATATAGCCCCAAAACTATAGAACAGAAATGTTTTCAGGTTACCTGGTGTAACATATGTACATATATAGTATATATAGATCATATGTGGTAAACATGTAAAATAAGTTTCAATGGATTTCAGCAAATTGAAATCTTACACATATGTTCTCTGACAACAAAAGATTAAGTACAAAACTACTAACTATATGTATGCAGAAATGCTCAAATATTTGGAAATTAAGCAACATACTTCCAAATAATTCATGGATCACAGTATAACTAATAAGAGAAATCAGGAAATACAATTCACCCTTGAACAACATAAGTGTGAGATGCATGAGTCCACTTATACATGAATATGGTAAAACTACAATATTCTCATGATGCAAAACTCATTTATATGGATGGAAAACTTTTTGTATATGTCTGCAAGACTTGAGTATGCACATACTTTGTTATACACCAGAATTCTGGAACCAAGCCCTCATGTATACCGAGGGATGACTCTACTGAACTAAATGATTCTGAAAACACAACATATTAAAATTTGTACACTACCTCTCAAATGGTGATAAGAGGGAAAATAGGTGATCTAAGTTTCCAGTATGAAAAGCTAGAAAAAAAGAGAAAACTAAACGTAAAATAAATAGAAAAATAGATAACAAAACATGATTCTTTGAATTGTTAATAAAGTTGAGTCAATCTGAGCAAAACCAATCAGGAAAAAAAGAGAATACAGTAATTACCAGCATCAGAAATTTTAAAAAAAGAAAAGGAGATATTACTACAGATCCTACAGATGTAAAAAGAATAATAAAGATTATAACAACTTTATGCCTCTAGATTTAACAACTTAGATGAACAAATTTCTTGAAAACACGATTTTACAAAACTTACACAAAATTATGGAATAAAAAATAGTCCATGTGTAGTTTTCTTTAAAAGCAAAATTTATAATCATAAAATCTAGATGACCTTACTATTAATTCTATGGTATACAGAATAAATAATATAATAATTCATAAACTACTTCAGAAAATGGAGAATGATCATTTAATCTCTTGTTTAACAAAGCCAGCCAAATTATAACAAAACTTAGCAAAAAATTATATTAAAAAATTATTTAATTTTTTAAATAATTAATTTAAAAATTATAGCCAAATAAGCCTGAGCATAAACAAAAAATATGAAAAAATGTGAAAACACAAAATATGAGCAAATTAAAACTAGCAATATACAAAACTTCCAAGTGGGGTTTATACCAGTCATGTAAAATTGCTTTAATATTCAAAAAATCAGTCAATATAATCCATCGTATTAACAAAATCTAGCAGGAAAACTGTATTATATCAATATATGATGATCTTAAAAATTATTTGATGCCAGGTACGGTGGCTCATGCCTGTAATCCCAGCACTTTGGGAGGCAGAGGTGGGCAGATCACTTGAGGTCAAAAGTTCAAGACCAACCTTGCCAACATGATAAAACTAAAAATACAAAAATTAGCCAGGTGTGGTGGTGCACCTCTGTAATCCCAGCTACTGGGAGGCTGTGGCAGGAAAATAGTTTGAACCCAAGAGACAGAGGTTGCAGTGAGCTGAGATCACACCACTGCACTCCAGCCTGGGGGATAGAGCAGGACTCTGTCTCACAGAACAAAAAAAAAAAAAAAAAAAAAAA
>NW_022436956.1:4230998-4270289 GCF_009761245.1 Sapajus apella
GCAACATAACTTTACCCCACCCAACAGACCTCGCGGTGGCTGCCCGCCACCCTCCCCCCCCTCCCCCCAGCCCGGGGGGATAGAGCAGGCTTCTGCACAAAAAAAAAAAAAAAAAAAAAAAAAAAAACCCATTCATGATTAAAACTCTAAGCAAAAGAGAAATAGATGTGGAAATTCTTAATCTGATAAAGGACATCTACAAAAAGTCCCCTGATTAACATACTTAATGGTAAAATATTGAACTCCTTCCCCTTTCTTT
This sequence comes from Sapajus apella, assembly GCF_009761245.1. Taxonomy (NCBI): domain Eukaryota; kingdom Metazoa; phylum Chordata; class Mammalia; order Primates; family Cebidae; genus Sapajus; species Sapajus apella. The sequence continues at coordinate 4,231,258 of NW_022436956.1, forward strand.
CATAAACAAAGTGAGAATGTTCCTTTTAACTAAATACATCCTACATTGTACTGCTAGCCAGTAAAATAAAGCTTGAAAAATAAATAAAAAGCATAAAAATTAGAAAAGAAGAAATTTCATTTATTCACTGATATAGTTTACATAGAAAATGCTAAGGAATTTATATTTTAAAAAGCTATTAGAACTTATAAATAAAAAAAGTAAGATCCCAGCATACAAAATCACTATATAAATATCAATATGCTAAATAAGAATAATATTTTAAAATAACATTTATAATAACATTATGGGACAAAAAATATTTAGGATTAAAATTAACAGAAGAGGTACCAGAGCTGTGAATCAAACTACAAAATATTATTAATAGAGACAAAAATAAATGAAGAAGTATATAAGATGTTGATAGATTAAAAGAATCAATATTATTGAAATGTCAATTTTCCCCAAATTTTCTATAGAGTCAATGCAATCCCAGTAAAAATTCCAACTAGCCACTTTATAGAAATCAACAAATTTATTCCAGCATTTATATAAAAATACAAAGGGCCTAGAATAGCCAAAACAACATTTAAAAGAATACGTCTGGAGAGCTTACATTACCTGGTTTCAAGGCTTACAAGATTTCACTGAGGTGTTCATTACACTGTATATGCATTTTTCAAAACTCATTAAATTGCACTTGAGATCTTGGCCTTTAATTGCCTGTGAATTTTACCACAATAAAAAATAATAAAAAATTGCAATTTCCTCTTGGTAGACTACATCACAAGAAGGTCAGGGTTCTTTCTGCTGAGTACAGATGAAAGCAGACAGGCATATACACAGCAGAGTTATTTTCTCTGTCTTCTTTAGTAAGCAGTGCTGATGGATTCTTCTGCATCAATTTGGTTATACTGAAACAACTTATCCCAGAATTTCATCTGTATATATTTCCAAGTTAGAATTGGCCAAAAGAAAAAATTGCACAAGATCTGGAAGGTAGGAGTGAAATAGCAACCAATATTCTCTGAAGCTGCCATGGTCAGATATAGTGATGAACACATGCAAATTGCCTGACGGGTTTCACTTTTTTCTCATTCTTTCCCAATTCACATTCAGCCAGCCCTTTCCTCAGGTGGCACACCTTGTAACCAAGAAAAGACGCAGGCTCACCACAAGGCACCTGGCTGCAGATCCGCAGAGGCTATAGCTGCACAGAAGCAACATTTCCCACCATACTCCTGGACACCAAAGGTTGACTTCAGAGGCTGGACATAGTCTCAGATTGTCCCGTTGGCTACTGACTCATATTCTGTTCCTCCAACTCCCTTCGTGGACCTCTGCTTTTCCAGTTCCTTCCCAATTGTGTAAGGTCTAATTGTCATCGTAAACCTCTTGTCCCACACTTACCAAGACTCTGATTCCCTGGCTGAATCATTACGTATAACACAACGGCCCCTCTCTTCTCTGATGCTGGAGCCGGTTCACTCAATGAGAACAAAGGGTGACATGGGCTTGATGAATTACATGTAGGTGGAAGAATGGGGTGCAGCCTTTTAGTAAAACTAATTGCTACAGGGTTAGAGGTCAAAGAGATGACAAACAATGACAAGCTTCAGGTGAGCTTTCATGTATCATCAGAGCATCCTAAACATCTTAAGATGTACCCTTGTATTAAAAAATGCTTATCTCTGAAGTCATCTGATATAGGTTCCCATTCCAAAATAGAAGGTCCTGGAACATCCTTTCTTAGGTTAACTGAGTAGGCCAATATACATAAAAAGCAAGATAGCATGTCAGGAGACGAGAAAGGTGCATGTACACATAGGCAGACATCTGTATTTCTCCATTAAAACAGGAAAAACCATGTACAGCTTTTGCAACAGAGAAAAGCTAATGGCACGTCAGAAACAACTAACCCAATCTTTGTGTTTAGAAATTTATGAAACCGGCCAGGCGCAGTGGCTTATGCCTGTAATCCCAGAACTTTGTGGATCACGAGGTCAAGAGATCAAGACCATCCTGGCCAACATGGCGAAACCCCATCTCTACTAAAAATACAAAAATCAGCTGGGCGTTTGGCACGCACCCGTAGTCCCAGTTACTCGAGAGACTGAGGCAGAAGAATCGCTTGAACCCAGGAGGCGGAGGTTGCAGTGAGCCGAGACTGTGCCACTGTGCTCCAGCCTGGCGACAGAGCAAGGCTCCGTCTCAAAAAAAAAAAAAAAAAAAGAAAGAAATTTATGAAACCTTAGAAAAATCATCTTTCTTATTTTATTTGCCACAAAACTAGCCATAAGACCCATCTTAACTTCTTCATAAAAGAGTAGAAAATAATTTGAGTTTCTGCTATGTGCTAAGTATATTTATTTTTGTAACTGTCCTATGAGGAAAATAATATTAGCCTAATTTTACAGATGAAAATGAGACTCAGAAATATCAAATAATATATGTAAGGACACGTAGCTTCTAAGAAGGAGAGCCATGATTTGATATCATGTTCGTCTGAGACTCAACAGTCTTTTTACTAAAGCACCCTCGTTTCAGCACAAACTTCCATTTTAGAAAAAAATAAAAGCTGTCATGGGAGTGTTTACCCTGACAAATTATTTTGAAATAATCATAAAAAAATAATTTAAAAATACTTCCAGACCAGTTTATGCATGTATGTGTTCCTGGTCAAAGTAGTCACTTTGAGAGAATATACATACATCCCAATAGGTTCTAACATTGATGCTATTTTCCCACAGATTTTTGGAACTTCTGCAATCATGCAGAATTGGAATTGTAGCACAGTTGCTTTATATACACACACATACACACACACACACATACACACACTTATACACAGACATATCTACATATACAGTATATACACAAATTTTATATATTTATCCGTATGTATGCAGGTAGTAAGTATAGGGCATCCTCTTTCCTCTCTATTCTCTAACTTACACGTAGAATCCAAGGTGACTTTTGTGAAAATCCACACTCCTTGGAGATTTTCAAGCAGAATTCAGGCAAGTACAGGCTTTGGGTACAGTGTAGAAGGAAGAGCTACATCAGGAAGAAAGCTGAACAATATGACCTTTAAGGTTCTTCCCAACGCTGAGATTCCCTGTAATATAATTTGTTATGTTTTTTTAAAAGAAAAATTATTCTATTATATTATGGTCACACCTCATAAGAAGCACTATGCAAATGGGAGGTGGCTCTTTGCTATGAATAAACCGTCTTTTTAGTAGAATCTCTAATTGCCAAATTAATATCCCTCACTTCTCACCCACCGTGAGGGCAGATAGGCCCTCTGTGTATAATCTTACGGCACCCTGAACATCCTCTGTCTCAGCAGTGGAGGGACTCACAGTTATTGTTTAATGCCCTCCAGGCCTTAAATTCCTTAAGGGCTAAGGCATACTAATGTGAATCAGGCCAGGATCAGAGAAAGAACTTCATAAGTATTTTAAATGAATAACAAATATTTGTTGAATGTCAAAAGCATCGTTGTGGAATCAACCTGAAACCCTTCCCTGTGCTATCATTCCCATGGGAATAATTTATGTGGTATTTCTTACAGGCTGTCCATGTGAAGACATGGAGGAGGTCCCATGTTAGAGGGGATCCTGGCATGGTGTGGGATCCTGGCGGGGAGCCGAGAAACACCGTGCACACTGCGAGACAGCGAGGCTGCAGGAATGGCTCACACATCAGGGGATCTGTTCCAGCAAAGGCAAACAGGGAGAACAGGGCATCATGGAGGAAAGGAAACACCTCTGGTCCAAAGAAAGACAAAATCAAGAGCACAGACACAGAAGCAGAGCAGGCAAAACTTTCTGAACAGATGACTGAGCAGCTCAGTGTGGCTGTGGTGTGCAGTCTGCCATGGGGGGTGGTGGGAATTAGAAGCTGACTTTGGCCAGGGGAAATGGCCTGCAGTGCCAGGTGTGGTACGCTCAATCAGGGTCCCCAACAATATCCAGGTTCTGATCCCTGGAACCTGTGAATGTTTCTTTATATGGCAAATGTGACTGCAGATGAGAAGATTATCCTGGATTAGGTGATTGGCCCTAAACATAAATCACAAATGTCCTTATAAAGAGATGGAAAGGTTTGATAGCAGAGGAGAAGGCAATGTGAAGACTAGACAGAGTGGATTGAAGATGCTGAGCTGTTCATCTTGAAGATGGAAAGGGCATGAGGCAAGGAATGCAGGGATACAGCCCCAGAAGTGGGAAAAGGCACAGAAATACGTTCTCTCCTAGAGCCTCTGGAGGGAGCACAGTCCTGCCAACACCTTGGTCTCAGCCCAGAGAAACCCATTTAGGACTCTGGCATTTGGAACTGTGTGAGAATAAATGTGTGTTGCTTTCAGCCACAGAGTTTGCTGTACTTTGTAACTGCAGTCACAGGAAACTCATACGACCAGGTGAAGGCGTTTGAGTGTTCCCTGATGAGCAATGAAGAGTCATGACAATCCAGGAAGAAATGGATTGGGGGAAGGCAAATGGAAGCGGTGTGGTGAGGGGGCAAGTGTGGAACAGTGGCTGGACTTTAAAAGTGGGTAAAATCTCCCTGGATATTTTGTTAGCAATGCATTTTGGGATCCTTTGGGATGAAAGGTGCTGCAGAAAATGTAATAACACTAATAAATATTCTATGATTTCCCTGGAACATGTCCTTGGATGAACTACAAGGCGGCTCTTAATGTTACGATAAGAGATGTGGGAGGCTCGGCAGTTTGGGGTCTCAGGGTGCCATAGAAACCAGGACTATGTTTGTCTGTCTCCCCTGGGGACTGGCATCCTCTGAGCCTCACATGTCTTCTTCCCCAAACATAATTCACGTGAGCTCTGAGGAGCGGCGGCAAAGGGCAGAGTCAAGAGCTGTTCAAGGCAACAATAGCAGTAAAAGAGAAGGTAATGAATTATTTAGCATTTCACCAGGGCAGCCCAAGACCAGCTCCAAATGCTGAGTGAGCAATGATTGGGGAAATCCATAGAGATCTGTGGAGAGTGGTTGGCTGAGATGACTAGAGTTAACGTTGGGGACATTTGTCCATGCTGGGCCTGAGACCTGCTAATTCCTCTCCGTCACAGGTCGCAAGCTTGAAATTCAGGCTTCTACCCTCAGAAAGCTGATTTTTAAACCGGAGATTTAAGGTTCCCAATTTTTCTGACCCTTCATCATCTTTTGACAGTGCTTAAAGACTCGACAGAGGCCTTGACCTTCAAGGTAAAAGAGCCCTTCATTCCATATCAGGCAGTATCCCTTCTATCTTAGAGCTGAAGGGAGCACTGGAGGTCATGTCACTCAAACCACTAATTCTACAATGGAGAAAACCCAGGAGCAGGGAAGTCAAGTGACCCTGGGGAAACGCCTCTGGTTTCCCAGCCAGGGATCTTGTGCCTATACCACAACTCTCCAGTTAATTTCCTCACCAGAGCAGGTGACTCATGCACCACCTGAGGCTAGTATTCTGGAGAAATATATACCTGAAGGTCCTTGCCCTCTGGAAAAGTAAGAGACTTCTGCACAGGATTTAGCCTTTCTTTCTGTATTGTGTCCTATTTCTGGACACTGAGACAAAATTCTCTTTCATCATGATACTTCAAATCTCAGACTCTCTGGGAGACCAGATCCAGTTTGGAGCTGAGCCCACCTATAAGCAGAATTCATGAGAAAGGAACCGTGAGCATGGAGTCAGTAGATCTGGTTTCAGATGCTGGCTCTGTCACTTGCAGCATATCATTTGATCTCTCTGCTCCCATCTTCCTGAGGTATAAATATGGGATAGTAATACCCACCTCAGAGCTGTTGCAAAGATTAACTTGGATGATACAATGCATGCCAAAGTGCTAAATAGAATGCTTAGAATATACTAATGCTGGATAAGCGTGTGCTGGATCAGAATTTAAATGAGTCTTTAGGAACACAAGTATGAATATGAAGGTTGCCAAAAATACCTTCACTCACAGCCCCTTGTAAAAAAACAACAACAAAAAAAAATTGCACCATTAGCGATACAGTCCTCAGATTCTAGGACTGCCAGACATAGGGAATTCCCATTAAAATAAAGATACTTCAGAACCTCAAACCAGTATTACTGAAGACCTCAGCAGGAAGTAATTGCTAGGGGGAAGCAGTCAAGGTTCTGCAGAAATAAGAGAAAGGCGGAGAAGTGGGGGAAATAGGGAAGTGAGTTGTGCTGAATGGTACCTGGAAGGCTTCACACCCAGAAGATGTTTGAGTCCAATTCTCGATTTTCTTTTGGCCAAAAGGATATTAAGTTAGAAATCTAATACTATTTCTACATTCTAAAACATTCCCACAAGCAATGTTGTTTTACGTTTTTGTTTCCCTGTTTTGCTACTATCATTGAAAAGGAGGGAGGGCAGACTCCCACCAACCTCTCCCGGAGCCGTGGACTCCTCTGGGCTTTGTGCTACACAGGCAGGCAATCTGCAGCTGCCCCCTGCATTCTGGCTTCATTCAGACATCTGGGCTTTTGCTATTTAATACACACTTATTGAACTATTGAAGACATCAAGATAAATAAAGCAACATCTTTCCCTTGACAAGTTCATGGTCAAGTAGAAGATACAGACTTGAAGCAAGTAATTATTATAAAATGTAATCATTGCATGAATGCTAGGGAAAACTGGATATGAAAGGGTATTCTTCTGGCTTGGAGGTTTAGAAACAGGAGCAGGTCTGGAAGGCTTCACAGGAGGAGACATTTGAGTGTCAATGGGAGCCAAACAACCTGTGGATAGGAAGAAAATTCCAAAAAGAGAGGATAGCCTTTGCCAAAGAGCTGAGATGCATAAGGGCCAAGCGTTTTTGGGACTCTAAAACTGCAGGTGTCATGCCAGCTATTAAGGTGTCCCCTCAGCTCCACATCGCCCTTCTCTACCTAGCGGTGTGATGCTAGGGCTGGGGCCTGCCGAGTACCTGCCTCCTTTGGAGCTGGCTGCCTGTTAGAACTCACAAGGAGCTGGCTCTAGAGAGGGAGCCCCTTCCTGCTGGCCATGCTTCCCATCAGCATTGCCCCAGTAATGGCTCTTCATCCTGGCAGCCACAAATGCCTCAGCCTCTAGGATCTTGGGCTCCCAGCCTTATGGGGCCTCTCATACAAGTGCAAGCCCAGGCAAGGCAGCTCCCTCTCATTAGAAGTCTAAGCCCAGTTCCACATGGGGGTTTCTCCAAACTTCTGAAGTACAGCAGAAGTTGAGTAACCTCTCTTCTCCTTAGAACCACTAGAACTTCCCCTGAAAGAACCCTCCTGAGCCCCTGAGTTACTAGCAGCTGTCTAGCACTTCTCCTTCCTCAGAAATCTGAGCTGCATCTTCACAGCTCTCTAAGCTTCTAGGTTCTAATGATTCCAATCTCTGCTCTTTGACCATCCAGCTTTAGGGTCAATAACTCCTTCTGTGGTTAAACCTTTGTATACCTTGGTGTCCTATTTTCATATTTTCAGTCCTGCAACACCAGGCCAATTGGTTCTGTATTTTCTCTTTTCAAATTCATAGAGAAGTTCCTGTTCTCCTGCCTGGAGGCTGACTAATAACATCCTACAAGAGATACTAGACCGAATAAAACTGGGTCACGCAGGACCTTATACCTTGCCATGAACTTTTGACTCGATTTTACAGATCAGGAGTGGGGATCCCTGCCCGTTTCTGAGAAAGAGAGTGGTGATGCAGGCTAGGTTGTGGTGAGACATGGGACTAGAGGAAGTGCGGACTGAGGCAGGGAGGTGGGCGAGGAAGAAGTTTCAATGATCCAGGCGTGGCATGGTAAGAATCTGGCCGCTGCAGAGAACGAGGTGGGAAAGGAGTGTGTGGAAAGACCACTGAGAAGCCTCCTTCTATTGATAGGCAGTCCAGATGACCGGCAGGGCCAGGCCCATGGCTCCACACTTCATCAGGCATACATCCCACCTTTTCCTTTGGGGTGTAAGGGATGTGGTCCTGAGCTCTGCAAGAGAAATAGGTCCCTGAAGAGGGAATGTGACCTGGAAGTAAAGAGATGAGCACTGAATTGGAATCTTGCTTCCACCACAATATAGAGTAACTTTATATAAAATACTGAACATGCTGAGTCCCAGCTTTCTTAAAATGCCTACATTGAAAGAGTTTAAGTATCATGTTTCCCCCAAGCTGAATGGTAATCAGAATTACCTGCAGAGGCTTTGAAAAAAAAGTCAATTCTTAGACTTTGCCCTAGACATTCTGAATTAAAATTTCCCAAACACGGGTCTCAACATCTGACTTTCTTTATACTTCCTTGGTAATCCTGGTGAGAAGTTATGTTTGGGAACCACTGAGCTAGAAGTTGATGTAGATCATGCACATGACCATATCTAGCTTACAGTTTGCTGAAGCAGCCACTGTTGGTTGTCAACGTCCCACCCATGCTTCCTCTTGGCACTTGTCACCCTGGTACATGCAGATGGCCTCCTAGGGCTGGTACCTGTGACCTCTGCCTGAGAGCTTTTCTGGCTGCAGGGGCATGCTTGGCCCTCAAGTCAGACAGCTGGAAGGCATTTTCTACACTCTGGGACTGAGTCCTGCTTGCTCACAGAAGCAACCTGCTTATTATCGCATGCTGATAGGCTTCATTCCCTCCTTCCCTTTCTCACCCAAGCACTCCTCTACCAATTCATCCTGACATCACACCCCAAATAAACTACTCACCCTCAAATCCTCTTCCCAAAGTCAACATCTGGATGAACTAAACCTAAGACACGTGTACTTGGTCGCTGTCAGAGTCTTCCTTCTGTATCTTATAGTCTCAGGCTCAGAGGATGGAGAATGACAGTGATCATCCAGCCCATGTTGGTAAGATACTTCGGAGACTACACCATTCCTCTACAGGCATTTTTCATCTCATCTGATCTTCACCACAAGCTTGGTCATTGGGAAGGACCATGTTCTATCTCCATATGAGGAAACTGAGACCCCACTTGTTAAATGACTTACACAAGGCCACCAGAAAAAATAATATCAAGCCTCAAATTTCACTTTTCTATCCATAATAGTAATAGTTTTGAGAATCTGAAGTAATCTATGTGTCTTCCCCTGACTGAAAAGAAACTGCAGATACTGACCTACTCACTACATTTTAATAGATTTCAGGCTCTTCACGGACTTCCAGTGTGCCTGTGGATCCTTATGGAAACAGGATATTACGTGTTCATAGACCCATGTGAGGAAGGCTTGCATTTCTAGCAGGCTAGCTGGTACAATATTTTCTCTCCTGGTTCCAGATTTCACTCAAAGCCACACACGCAGCCATAGGATTCTTTTTGATGTTTTGAGCTAGAACATTAGTAGGTCATAGAGCTTATCAACACCTGGTGTAATGTTGGGTGTTTAAGGGAGGAAAGAGAAAGGCCCTTGCTCTCTGGGAGCCTTCGTCAACAGGCAGAACTGACAACCAACAATCAAACTGTAAGAACAACAAAAAAATCTAAGAATAGATTCATTTTCAGAGTCCAGTCTGCAGCAATGGATGCTCAACTAATGGTGGTTTTTCAATGTAGAGTGTGTTAAGAGTCTCCTTTCAGAAAGAAGTAACACTTCTCCTTTATTCATCAGCAAAGTTCTCTGAGCTGTCAGTCCATGTGGTGTTGGAAACACGGAAATTTTAGCAGATGCTCTGACAATTGCCATTCTTCAGGAGGCAGGAACACAGATTCAGGAGCCAGAATATCTGATCTGATTTTTGGGTCTAAGATTTCCTAGCATGGTGACCTCGGGCAAGTCATCTACATTGTCTGTGTTTCACTTTCTTCATCTGTAAGGCAGAGATAATAATAATACCTATTTTATGGTGCTACTATGGAGAATAAATGATTTAATACCCATATTGCACTAAAGGACACCTGGCACTCAGGCTTTATTACTTCCTTAGCCTAGGTTTCCTAGAAAACTAGGAGGCAGAGCACATGTGATAACCTTTAATAAGGGGAAGGGGATAGGTGAAATCCCAGGAAACAAGAATGAGGTGGAAAGGAAGGGAAATAGGGAAGGAGGGAAAGGTCCAAAATCGTATAAGAGGACAGCCACAGACTCACAAGAAAACACTGCTGGTTATTCATTCCCCGAGTCCTCTCCAGGGAGGCCACATGGAACTACCGCATCTAAGAACCTCTAAGAACTGCATCTTCCCTTAGGTAGAAAAAGACAGCAGTGTATTTCCTTCCTCCTCTGCGTCTCTCATTTCTAATGGTCATAGTTCACCTCGCAGAGCCCTACTTCTTCGTCCTTTTGAGTACTGTGACCATGCTTCTCCGAGAAGCCAGAACTCCTGCGTGTCTGCTCATCAGACCCAGGCCCAGGAAGCATCCTGAGGAAAGTGGCTAAGGCTGCAGGGAGGAGGCGACAGAGTGGCCAAATGGATCTGGACATCACATTCACTGGGTTGGCTAGTACTATTGTTGCTCTCTCAAAGCTGTTATTTTCAAACATGTGCATTTATCCTGATTTACCCTTTTCTGCCAACCAAGTTGCTAGTTTGTTATCCACCTGGTCTTGAACAAAGATTTTTCTCCTGTTTTCTGCTCCAATCACAGGAACACTAGATTAAAGCTTCCTTTCTTAAATTGAATTTCAATTCCCTGAAAGAACCATAGTGAATCTATGAGAAGAAATGGATTTGTGGCCAAGTGTCTGATGTGTGGTCAAGATTAATGGGAGATTTTAACTTTGAAACTAAAGATAGAATGTTTTCTATTCCAGCTCTCTATGCATTGTGTTTTAAAACTGAGCAGGAGCTAGAGAAGAGGTCTACCAAGGAAAATTCAGGCTGCCTTCAACTCCACAACCTCAATACTGACCAACAGGCTCTCAACCTAAGAACCGAGAAGCATCTTGATTTCTCAAAGAACTAACAGTAGACCTATCATTCGATCTAGCTATCCCACTTCTAGGAACCAACTTAAAGGAAACGAAGACATTGGGTGTTGTAGCACAATTCATAATTGCAAAGATATGGAATCAACCTAAGTGCCTATCAGCTGCCGAGAAAATAAAGAATGTGTGTGTGTGTGTGTGTGTGTGTGTGCGTGCACACACACACGTGTGTATGCACCGTGGAATATTTCTCAGCTGTAAAAAAAAAAATGTCTTTTGCAACAACTTGGATGGAACTGGAGGCCATTGTTCTAAGTGAAGTAACCCAGGAATGGAAAGCTAAATACCACATGCACTCACTTATAAGTGGGGGCTAAGCTATGAGTATGCAAAGGCATATGGAGTGGTATAATAGACATGGAATTATAACAGACATTCCCACTGGAAGGGGAGGGGGTGGAGAGGGGCGAGGGATCAAATGATACCTATTAGGTACAATGTACACTACTCAGGGGATGGGTGCACTAAAATCCCAGAATTCACCACCATACAATTAATCCACTTGTAATCTTAAAGCTATTGAGCTTTAAAAATAATAATAATCTGTCCCTGCCAGAGGCAGAAAGGCTGTTGCAAGTGGACAATGCTGCAGGTTGAGTTGTGTGGATGCAGACTGTGAGGAGAGCATGGCATGCAAGGTGTCCATCAGGAATCAACAACTAGAAGAGAAAGAGGAGCAGGTAGGCCTGGGCAGAGGGAAAAGGAGGTGCCATGTGGCAGGGAATTCTCAGTGAGTAGTGTCCAACAAAGTTTCCTCGTGTTGGGCATGATGGCCAATAGGAGGCATTTATATGCCACATTGCCCAGCCACCAAACATAGGCTGCCTCCCAAAGGACACTGTCACCTCAGGTGAGGCCACTATTTCTGCGGAGGTAGGTGCTGAGGACCTGAGAATGGGAAGATGCTTGCACCATATCTGGGCAGGGTGTCCTTCCCTGAGGGGATCTGAGTGACACAGCTCCATGTCTTCCACAGTCTACCCCTTTGCCACTTGGATCCATTTGTCCATGTACATTAGGGGAGTAACTCCTCCAGAATTTTGGTGGGTCATCACTCCAGAGGGGAAACTTAGGGCAGGGAAGCTACTGGGATGAGCCACAGCCTATTAGTCCTGGGGCTGTAACTGATGCTCTCTGTCTCCACCTTCCACAACCGTGTCTAGGTCACCTTCACCCTCAGCTAGCATCTCTCTGCTGGCCACAATGGCTTATCTAGCAAATTGACTCTAATCCAAGAAAGGCCTGGGCCTCTGCTCACCATGTCATTCCTAGGGCTGGGGTGCTGGACCTGTCCATTTACAGTCACAGTTAGACAAGTCAGTACCAAGAAATGCCCACTGACATTGCTCCCTGGCCACATTGGGTTAGACAGCTCTACCCACTCCTGATTATTCCAAGCTGTGACTCCTCTTCTTGTCCATTGATCCAAAAACACAGCATTCCCAAAATGCCTACAGCCATGGCTTATACTTCAATGGAAATCTGGCTGTGTTCCCTGATGACAGTGTTACCTTTAGAGGGACCAGGAGCTTTAACTCTACAGAGCCCAAAGTTGTGCAATTTTCCCCAGAGGGCCACTGGGGCGTCCTAGACAGGTCAGTCCTGTCTCTACCCCTTTAGTGCCTCGACTCATGTGTTTGTTTTCTATTGAGGATAAAGTGCCATGTAAAGGTTTTTGGTCCCCTGAGTATACTGCATCTTTGAGGACAGCATCCCATCCTTGCATGATATTGCCTCCAAACTAATACTCTATTGATGCTGTTAGCAAGCCCCAATTCTCTATGAGTTCAGCAGCACTAGGTAGTGTGGCATGAGCTGTGTCTGATGGATCCCGTGGTCATGGCACCACTCCCATACCTCCGTTACTTTAAACTGGGCTCCCTGCTCTGGCACAATGATATGTGGGATTCGGAATTAGCAAATTAAACCCTCCATATGCTCTGTGATAGCACTGCTGGCTGAGATCTGAGAGTCAGAAAAGCAGATCCATGTCTAAAATGTGTGTCTGTTTCTCTGGAAATAAAACCTGGGCTCTGTCAGAATGGAAAGGGCCTCATATAGCCAACTTGCTATCAAGTGTCCAGTTGGTCTTCTTGAGGTATCATGCCATTTTGGAGTCTCAGCGTTAGTCTCTGTTACTGGCAGGTTGAACATGGCAGTAGCAGAAATCAGTCCTGGTGAGTGAGAGCCCATGTTAATGGACCCAGGCAGGACTGCCACCTCTGCCACCATGGCCATGTCATTCAGACACCTATGGCTAATATCAACTCCCTGTCTTATTTTGTTTTGATAAGTTTTGAGTGTCCTTTCCCTGGGGAATGATATCTGGTGGGCATTAACATGTGACACAAAGATCTTTGACATGGCACCTTCCACATGCTCATCCCCATGCCGCTATCTTAGACCTCCCAGTCCCCAGTCTTTCAGTCTCTGTCATTTCAGCTCCTGACCAGTGAGCCTAGATCCCATGTGTTGCTACCAAGACCTTGTCTATTGCATAACAGGCCTGCCTTTGTTGGGTGGTTAACCAGGCAGTTGAAGCTCAGTGACTTTGTTCGAAATGTCTTGGGCTTCCAGCTCAACTTTGTCAGCTCACCCAACTGCTCAAGTTTCTTTGTCTGAAACCAAAGATGCCCCTGGCTTTCAAACTAGGCTTTCAATTGCTTGTTACTCACCACTGGTTATTTTCACTCTGTAGAGCGTCAATAACCCTTGTTTTCCTTATACTGTTCTCTCCATATCTTTCAAGCACCTGATCTATCATGCCCACTAGTGCCTTTCCTTTTGCCAGTTCATCGCCAGTGAGTTTTGATGATTGGACCCCTACTTTGTGCGAGAAGCTTCCTATTGCCCACCTCCCTCCTGTGAAGGAGTCGTCTGGCCGGTCAGGAAGTGATCCAGCTTCAAAACCACATTTCAGGCCACTGAAGTGATCCAACTTCAAAACCACATTTCAGGCCACTTAGTACTATCATAGATTAGCACCTTCAGAGGTTCAGTTGGAGTTGGGGCATAATATAATAAGCAGTCAGGGTTCAAAGCTGCCAGAAGCAAGGGGAGAGAAATCACTGGGAAGAGGGAGAAGTCCAATTGTGACGTTAACCTGAATAAGCCTCAACCAGCCACCGGGAGCTCTGGAGTGACCACTGCCGATCAGCGTTGTCTCAAGTCAGGCTGAGGAGGCTGGGCCTCTGAACTTCCACCCAGCTTGGTCACCAGATATGAGCTGCAGCTGAGACAAACCCTGAAAGGGCTGAGAGCTGGGAGCTGACTGCTAAGGGTACACCCCTCAGCTGGGTAGCCAGTTCCCGGGGCTTGAGCAGTACTTTCCTGCATCTGCCACACTCGCAAAGTGCAGCATCCACATTCCAGTCTTAACATCAACAGCTTCAGAGCTCAAAGGGACCTTCCGGGGCATCTCTGTTTCCTCTGCCCCTCCTTGTCCCAGGAGGATGACTAGTAAAGGCCTGTCTAGAATCCAGGGCTCCTGATCACAAGTCTCTCATTAGCCGTCCTTTGCTTCCTCTGGTCTCTCTTTCTCAAATGTTCTTCTCACCTTCAGGCATGAATTTGTAGTGTATGACATCTGTATACTTTATGAATATTTCACTTTGTAGGTAGCCTCCCTCAGGCTGCAAGCAAAATGCCATGTGCCCTGCAGGTCTTCATCTAGATAAGAATTAGCTAAAAGGGAGAGAATTGAGGACTTGCTGTGAGCCCCAGAATTAGTCCTGTTCTCTCTGTTTCTGTCTCCTTCCCTCCCCCCTCTCTTTCTCTCTCCTACACACACACACACACACGCACACGCACACGCACACGCACACGCACACGCACACGCACACACACACACACACACACACACAATTAAACATGCAAACACCAGTCAGTCCAGCTGGCCATTGATGCGCACAACCCTGCTGCAGTGCTAATGCTAGTAGTGGCTTCTGTTCATTCACTAAGGATTTTTGGAGCTACTAGTAGGTGCTGTGCTAGGCACTCTGTGCAGATACCTGTGGGTCACGTGGCAGAGTGCTGGCCTCCTGGAACTTGAGGTCTCTAGGGAGAGGCAAGCAAGCAGAGGCAATTGCAAGGACATGTGACAAGAGCCCTGCAGAAACACGCTCTGGGACTGCAGTGACACAAAGGAGATGGCATGCACCTGTGAGGGTCGGGCTCAGCTCAAGCTGAGAAGTGAAGTAAATGGGGCCCACTCAGGCAAGGAGGGAGAGAAAGTCCCTTCCTGGGGCTGCAGACACATGGCAGTGTGGCCGGAGGGAGCTGCGGCAACGGGGCAGGGTGGGTACAGCTTCCAGAGATGAGGGTCCTGCCAGGGAAAGCATGCACTCAGGAAAGGTCTGCTAAGGCCTGCAAGAGGTATTTGATGGCTTTAAACAGGAGAAGAACTTGAGCCCGTGGAGCGCTGAAAGATGAGTTTAGCCATGGTGTGGATGGAGTGTGAGTTTCAGGACTGGACAGAGGAAGATGAGTGGAGCCCCTTGCCATGCTGTAGGCAGGAATGGGAGGGTTTGGTTTGAACAGCAGCAGTGGGAACAGAAGGCATGACAGGAAGAGAGCTGGGAGGGAGTGAAGTCAGTCAGACTTGCAGGTAAAGCTGGAGAGAGTGGGAGAGGGGGGACTTAAGGATTTGCCATTGCTACTCTGGATAAGAGGAGGAACAGCAGGAAGACAAGTTTGCGGCTAAGACTTGGGGTCCAGTTTTGCACACAATGAGATGGAACTGCCTCTGTACAGTTAAGAGGAGATGTCCTGTGAGCAATGGCATATATGGGTTTGAATCTTGGGCATAATGTCTTGTTGTAAACACAGACTTGGAGCTGAAGATATGTTGACATGGCAGTTTATGTAATAGCTGCTTCCTTCTAAATGCTGTGACCATACCTGTCCTGGTACCTTTTGTTGCTGGAGGGAGAGACAGCAAGCACCAGCTCAGCACACTTGGAGTTAGCTACTGACGCTGCTTAGATTTTGAAACTGGAAGGAAAGGTCCAGAAAATGCAAAGGAAAGTAAAACCTATCATTCAGAACGGTTTCCAAATCAAATCCCTCCCTTGGCCCTTCAATAAAGAGGAAATAGAGAACAAAGAATGGCAAACAGAGGGTTTTTAAATAAATCATAATTAGTAACACACATATGGGCTCAGTGTGGGTGAGCAGTTAGACAGCTAATTATATCGAAGCTGCGTGTACGTGAAGCCAGAGAGTCTCACCCCAAATGTGGGGCTTCCAGCTACTGCCGAGATGCCTGGAGGGACCGATGCTGCCGGCAGAGCTCATCCAGACCTGAAATAGTTGATCAAGGTAAAGAGAGAGAGACAGTAACATGAATCCACAGACGGAAAACTTTTGTTGAACTGCTGGCCTAACTGGAGGAGAAATGGATTCTCTTGAATCAAGTACCACCCTTTAAAAATGCTGCCCTCCAGCTAACGGCTTCCCCAGCTACCCCAGGACCCTTGGGGCTGGATTTGTGCATAGCATGGGCTCCATCTAGCGATCGACGCTGGAAGCACTTATCGGATCTCTTGCCCTGTGGCTCTTGGGGGTTCTGTCCTAGTGACACAAGACTGACTGGAAAGTTCCAGCATGGAAAAGTCTCTGTGTGGTTAGAGGGCTGACTCTTCCTCTAACTGTCTGCGGAATTACTGGTAGAAGAAGATCGAATCTTCATTAACAGAAGAATTGTAGAAGTAGACCAGGCATAGGAAACTGTTGTGTTTTTTCTTGTTTCTCTTTTGCAATTTATTTTGCACAATGCTTTTTGTCTGCCACAGCCTCAGGCTGTGTTTAGGATTAGCAGCTTCAGTTGTGGTTTTCTCTCCTTTTTATTCCTTTTCTCTCACACACATGAAGAACAAAGGCTTCTTCAGAAATGCCAATATCAACCTGGAAACATCGGTGATCAAGAGACCCTGGAAGAGGCAGTGAGGCCCAAGTTCCCTCCGAAGGCTCGCTTGCCCGGCAGTCTTTCACTGGAGCACCTTCTTTGTTTTCTCCCTCTGCAGTTCACTTTACACACACACACACATGCAAACGCACACACGCTGCTCCTAACCAAGGACACGCTGAGAAATAAGACTAGACAAGGGCCAAGAAGAAAGAGGACAGGGCTAATGTGGTCACTGCTTGGGTGGGAGGAGGAAATTGAGGGCATACTTTTTTATTGTTTGTGAAGAAAGGAATTTGGACTGAGTGCTGAGCACAAAGGGCCACGGTAAGAGGAAATAGAGAGCAAAGGACATTTCTCAGCAGAGAAAGCAGCGACTGGGAGTGCTGTGGGGTCTTGAGATGAGGGGCACTGTCGGCAGGTCTCGGGTCTGGCAGGTCTCCAGCAAAGCCTTGAGGTGACTTCATCCCATAGATGATCATTCTACAGCACAGAACAGGTTGGTTGTAGACCCTCCCCGTGACATCCACTATGAAATCAGAGGTGGGAATGCAAACAGGAAAGGAAGAGCTAAGGGGAATCTCTTTCCCTCCCAGGCACATTGGATGGCAAAGACTCACAGTTGCTGGGTATCCCCATCATGCCTGCCTCTGACACAGACCACATCCCTTGAGGCTAGAACTTCACTCGAAATTCAAACATTCTATTTCTTTTGCACATACACGCAGAAACAAGATTGTTGCCAACACTTTTAAATGGGAAATGGTAGTCTGAATACAAAGGGAAAGCAGGCTGTTTCCCTCTACAAAATCATCTCTATGAACTGAGAAATAAAACTGCAATGGAAGCACGAACTGCTTGAGCAGAAACTTTCCCTGGGCATAAAAAGAAGTTGAACTGAGCAAAATCATAAATGCAAACCGTCTACACCACCTTTGCCATAGCGGATGATGCACCAGCATAGAATTTAATGCCAAATTAAATGTTCCATCCACCACTTCCAGCAACATCGCTGTAAAAGGAGAAAACAAATCAAGGTTGAAGCTACTCTTGCTGAAGGATATTGGGTGATGGAACATAAATAAGTGTATAGTAACCAGTTAATCTGAGCATGGAAGGCTTTGGGCCCAGAAAGGTCAGAGAGAATAAAGGGGTAATTATCACAAGGAGAGTATCTTAGAGGTAAGGGAATCCATCAAATTTATTTTCCTCTGGCAATTCAAATGGCACTCTCCTTTTCTAGGCAGATATTGCCCAATACAACTGGAACACTATTGATTATAATTAGAACACCTGGAGAGGAGGACAGGAGTGGGGTGGGGCATTTCTGTAGCAGGGAATCAGTGTCAAATAACAAATACCGCCTACTGCTTTCTTCCTCAAGTTTTGCTGGGATAGTAAGAAGAAACGTGAACAGGAAAAATTGTCCTGGGTTTGAATTCAGATCTGAATTCAAGCCTGGCTCCTGCCTTTCCCAGCACCACAGGCCAAGGCAAGTCACTTCTGACACACTGACCTCCACACGTCCTATACGTGCAGGGTCAGACTCTCACAAGATGTTTTCGAAAATTCCTTTCCACTTGCAGAGGGTAAAGGAAGGAATGACTCTAAATGGAAGGGCACTGAAGATCAACACTGGCAATGTCCAGGGGAAATTAGTATTCACTTTCACTTATTTGAAGTTTCATGTGAAGAACTATTATCTTTATCTTTAGTTAAAAAAAAAACAACAAAAATAATACCAGCCATTTACCTCTGGTGGAAACGCATACGGTTGCCTCGTTTTGTAACTGCATTCCTAGAAATCTCATACGAAAATGCATTGTTATGAACCACGTAGGATGTTCCCTGTAGGAAGATTGCTAATTCGCGGAATTGTGTTCCATATCAAGAACATGGCACCAAATAAATCATAGACATCACTAACAATTTAAGGGGAGAAATAGAACTATAAACTTCTATAATCATTTAAAATAGTAAAAGTTCATTCCAACTCACATAAAATGGGCATAAGTATATTGTACATGTTGATTATACAAGAGACCCCGATGTGCTATAAAGTGTACAGAGAATGCATAAAACTCTAACATTAGTGTACCATAAATTCAGCCTAAAACCAGCCTGCTAGCTATAATAATTTAATTAAACATCAAATAAACAGTAATTTGGTTTTCCTTCTTGGACTTCAGAAGGGCTTCTTGAGGCTAATTTGAGTACGTTGGATCTCCAATAAACAACAACAAAAGTCAGTTGGAATGAATGTGTTCCTTCTCCTCTTGATAATTTCTGGCAACAATCTGGGGGATTTGGGCTATTTCAAAAACTGCAGCCATCTTAAAGTAAGAGAGCAGATGCCAGTACACATTTAGTAATATAATGTGTTTTTGAAGATAATGATGATAACATTTTCCCCCACATAAACATTTTTAAGTAAAAGCTTATCTCTGCTTCACCCTTTCTTGTCTCCTCCCTTAGTTTCAAAGTTGGACTTTGTATTGGACCAAATAAAGGCCAACCAATGCGGCAACAGTAAGTGCTAATTAAATCACTCCCGATGACACATTGTTGACAGCTATTAGAGACCTTCACACCTTATCAGAAAGCTGGAAAACAATGAAAAGTCATTAGAATAGCCTTTAAAAATAATCGTAAAACATTTCTCTCAGGCATAAGACAGTTATAGGAATGTACATTGACAGTCCACAGCTTTGATGGAAAAAAAAATTCTCTTTTTATACTTCTCAGTTTAAAACTATTGGGTAATGTGATGATCATAGCTATTCTGTTAGACAAATATATCAGGTACTATAATTTCTTATTTTGTGATTGAAGAAATAAAGTCTTAGATAGCTCAAGGGATTTCTTTAGGGTTATGTAGCTAGAGAAGGGTATTAAGAGCTGAGGTATTATTTCAGAAGCATGGAGAGGTGGTGTCCACAGTATTTTGTAAATATGAGTCCATCAGCCATAAAATAATCACAGTAATGAAAAGTAACTGAAAGGTACCACTTCGTATAGGTGTTCCCTTCATAACATTCAGTTAATTTAAAACCACCCCTGGGCCCATGCCTGTCCACTCTCTGCAGGGACTCTTCAAGGGAGGGATAATTATCACACAAGGCAGAACACTACATTTTTTGACAAATCTTTCTTCATTTAACCTAATTTTGCTTTCTAGAATCTCAAAGGATGTGCCTAATCTTTCTTTCACACAACATTTCAAATATTTGAAGATCGCTTTCATGTTTCCCACACGTAAGGCATGGCTTCCAGACTTTTGTCCTCCTTTTGGCCATTCTTTGATTTATCTATGCCACTTTTAAAACCAGGTACCCAGAAATGACCATAAAACTTCAAGAGCTCTTTGACCAGTATATAGTGAACTGGAATTTCTATTAATATAGCTCTCTGTGTTCTGGACTGAAATTTCTATTAATATAGCTTAAGATAGAAGCAATTTTTGGCAGACACATCATGATGTTGGCTCTTGTATCCAACTAAAATCTCTACTTTTTCCACATAATCAGCTGTTGAGCCAGCTCTCTCATATCATAATTATATTAGGTTGGGTCGTCTGCAAATATGAGAGGCATATCTTTATGTACTCAGTGTTTCTCAACAAGAGTGCTAATGAAATTTTAGACAGAAAAATTCTTTGTTGTACGGGACTGTCCCTCAAATTGCAGGATGCAATTAAATATTAGTGACAACATCTGATTGACATTGTGACAATGGAAAGCCATGCTATACACCTCTAAAATACCCTTAGAAAAGAGATTCCACTGCCGTTGAGAATCTTTATCAAATTATCCATTGAAAAGGTTGCAATTAAAGAACAAAGCCCTCTATCATGCATGTATAGACTTCCTTTAACATTGACGTCTACTTATGTAAAACATCTTATGGATATAATTTTCATTCAGCAGCTGATCTGCCTCAATATACAATAGTAGAGCCACATTTCTCCTTTTTATTCACAAAGAGAAGATAGAAACAATGGAAATTTACACATTCAGAAAAATAGTAGAGAACGTTAGCATAGGCTAAACCCGACAATAGTTGATTATAGTTGTGGGAGCTAGTGTCCAAAGTTGGCTTCCCAATGAGCTGTGCCATCTGCTACTCATGACCTTACAGTCTCCTGTCATTGGATATTGGCTGGCTCTGTGACTTGCTGGAACTTATAAAATGCAGTGTAAGTGATGCTTCCAAAGCTAGGACAAAAAGGCCCTTGAGGTTTCTGACTTCCTCTCTTGAAACACTCTCTCTAAGAGCCCTTGGCAGCCATCCAAGAAGTCAGCCTATCCTGAGCTGCCATTCTATTGAGCCCCAAATGGACACTCCCAGCTGAGCCCAAATTTTTAGTCATGGTTAACAAGGTGCCAGTCATAAGTGAGGGCATCTTTTGCTTTCCAGACTATCAAACACCACTGAGTGACTTTATTTAATGCCACATGGAGCAAAAGAATTGCTAGGATAAGACTTCCCATAATCCTGATCCACAAAATTGTGAGACATAATAAAATTTGACAGAAGAGCTTGTGTTCTTCCTCCCTAAAATTCATATTCTGCAGTAAACTCGGCATTCATTTATTCACTCATTCGTCACACATTTATTAAACTCCATTGTGTTCCAGCACTTTGATATTGGGAATAAAATGGCTGATAAATAATCCTCTATCTCTCAACTCAGGAGCATCACAGTAGAGTGTAGGAGACTCATAAACCAATAACTACAACAAAATGTAGAGTAGCATGATGGAGATGAGTTGGTGTGCTATGAAAGCACAGAGAAGGCCCGAAAATTGGAGTCAAGGGATGTCAGTGGAGGTCTTTTGGTAGTTAAGGGTCACAGAAGGCAAGGCAGAACTATCCAGGCAAAAATAAATATAATAGAAAGGACTTTTCAGGAAGAGAAAACAGCAAGTGATGACAAAAAGTGTGGAAAACACAATGTTTGGAAGTTTCGTATAGCTAAAATCCAGAGTACAAGGAAGTAGTTAATAGTGATGATGGAGGTTGATATGGAAGTGCAATAGAAAAGGAAGCTAAGATAACCTCCAAGATGGCCCCACCCACAGTAATCCTGGTATTCAGACAGCGGTGTGGTGCCCTCCTGCATTCTACCAAGGCTGGTCTGTATGACCAACAGCATACACAGAAGTGATGGCAGGTCATGTCCAAGATTCATAAGTAACTGAATACTCCTGCCAATAATCTTGTGAGTAAACTTGGAAGCAGATCCCCCAGCCAGTTAAGTGCTCAGAGATGGCAGCCCCAGCTGACAGCTTGACTACAAGCCCATGAGAACCCCTGAGCCCGATCACCCCATCAAGCCACTCCCAGGTTCTTGATGCTCAGACACCATGTTTGGGCTTTAACTGCTAAGTTTAAGGGTCATATGGTAGGCAGCAATACATAAATAATAGACCATGCTGTGAAGTTTGAACATTATCTTGAAGCTGAAAGAAAGTCATTATAGGATTTTAATGGGTAGCAAACAATGTGGACACTGGAAAGGTCACTGGGTCAGTAGTGTGAGGGATAAAGTGAAGGAGAGAAGGGATGTTGTAATAATCCAGGCCTGAGCAGATGAAAAACTGCGCTAAAACAAGTGGAAAGAAAAGAAGCAAAAGAGGGAAACTTGAGCTATGTTAATGAACCCAGGTTTCTGGTTACACAGTTGGGTAAGCAGAGCACTTCAGTGAGACAGAGGACACAAGAAGGAGACAGAATCTGGAATTTGTAGGAAAGATGATGTACTTAGATTCAAACATGTTAAGGTAAAGAGGCCTATGAGATGAGACATTCAAGAGGAGATGTAAAGATACAGACAACACGTGGATCTGGGGCTGATATGGTTTGGCTACGTCACAACCCAAATCTCATCTTGAATTGTAGCTCCCACAATTCCCACGTGTTGTGAGAGGAACCCAGTGGGAGACAATTGAATCACGGGGACAGGTCTTTTCCATGATGTTCTCGTGATACTGAATACGTCTCATGAGATCTGGCAGTTTTATAAAGGGGAGTTTCCATGCACGAGCTCTCTTCTCTTGTCTGCCGCCATGTGAGATTTGCCTTTCATCTTCTACCATGTTTGTGAGGCCTTAGCAGCCATGTGAAACTGTGAGTCCATTAAACCTCTTTTTCCTTATAAATAACCCAGTCTCCAGCATGTCTTTATCAGCAGTGTGAAAATGGATTAATACAGAAGTCCAGAGCTTATTAGGGTCCTAAGCATCATCAGCGTGGCATTGGTCATCAAACTCATGGATTAGGATGAGCACCTCTAAAGAGAACATCCAGAGTAGAAACAGCAGGAAACCATCAGAACCAAAGCCCAGTCATCAGTAGGCCCCATTTTTTTTTTCAATCCTAAACTTGACATGAGGGATTTAGCCTCTTCTCCACACCCATGGATTATAATGACTGTACTGTCACATGAGAAAATCACTCTTTACCCCTATTATGTGAGAAGGAAAGAAAATCTTTAGTGTTCTATAATCATTTTCATTTTGCTTATTATTTGTTTTAAGTCAAAGACTATTCCTGCAAGTTTGGACTCTCTTTGCAGAAATCCAAGTCTGCTATTAAACATATAGATGAATTTCTCCACCAAGCCTCTAAGGAAATGGAGAACAATGCTGCTATCAGAGAGTCTGAACATAGACAACTTCATGGGGAAAATATGCTCTTCTAAATGGAAGAGAAAGATGTAGATATCTGTGTTAGTCGAGGCTCCCCAGAGAAACAGAACCAATAGAATGTGCTATCCAAATAAAGAAAGATTTGTTTTAAGGAACTGGCTTAAAGGAAGTTTATGAAGGCAGGGAAGTTCAAAATCTGTAGGGTGGGCCAGCAGTCTGGAGACTTAAAGAGGAGCTGATGTTTAGGTCGAGTCCAAAGGTTGTCTGCTGTCTGGGTCTCCACTGTTCAGGGAAAGTCAGCCTTTTGATCCTTCTAGGCATTAAATGACTAGATAAGACCCACTCATGTTATAAAGGGCAATCTGCTTTAATCAATTTTCACCAATTTAAATGTCAAACACATCCAAAAACACTCTCACAGAAACATCCAGAATAATAGCTGACCACATATCTAGGCACTGTGACCTAGTCAAGTTGACACATACAATTAACCATCATGATACCTGTATTCCTCCATCCTCTGTAGGGTCTATAGACTGATGCTTACTGTTAATTGTCATTTAATTCTTCTTTGCAATCAGCACAGCACCCTATACAGTGCCTTTCATATAGTAGGTACTCAGCTAAATGGTTCAGGATGACACACAGTCTCTGACCTGTCCAAATTCAGGTAATTGGATAAACGTGGCAACAAAGTGGCAGAGGAGGATTTTTCCCCCACTGTGTTTGTCAAAAAGGTCAATAGGAAGCCCACACTAACAACTGTGTGCTTTCCTGACCAAGTTCTTTGCTTTACGGTTTTCACAGCAACAAACAATGGGTTAGGATGGTGGCTGTCATGGATGTTTCTTCCCCATCCCTAATAAACCATCCACGAAGAAACGCTGACCAAGTCTGATGACTGCTGTCAAAAGTGAAAATAAAGTGTCCAAGAAAGAGATGAATTTGTAGGTGCCTGGAAAGATACCTGTCATCTTTTTGTGTGTTTGTTTTGTTTTCCCTTCAGAAGAGAGTGAGAGGAAATTAGATGAGCTTTTCTCATTTAAGAACAATGTGGAAGTCAGAACGGGGCAGGCTGTGGGAGGCCATGAAGTCCTTGGTGAGCTGGTAAAGGGAGCAAAAGAGCTCAAGTCAGAGCAGAGCTGGAGCAGAGTAAGGCACACAGCAGGGTCTTTTGGGCCAGGAAGATCCCTTTCCCACCTTGGCTGACTTGTCTTCCAGGGAGATGCAGCTGGAGAGGTAGTCCCTAAAATAATGCTTGTTGATGTTTTATTTTGTTTATTAAACTTCTTCGCAGGAAAGGGCTTCTTAATCTGGGGTTCACATACCCCTAAGGAATCCAAGGAGAATTTAGGAGGTTTGTGAACTCTGAGGGCAAAATAGAAGGATATATATATATATGTATATATGAATGCTCAGTTTGAATGTATGTAATGAACCTCAACAATAGTATCAGTATCTGCTATGATTTGCATATGTCTCCCAAAATGTATGTGTTGGAAACCTAATCACCAATGAAACAATATTGGGAGGTGGAGCCTACTAAGAGGTGAAGAGGTGATGAGAAAGTAGACTAAGACAGTATCTATTGCAGGTATCTAAAAATGGTTTTATATTCATTTCTACTTCATCCTGCTGCAGCTTGATAGACTGTGCCAGAATCCTGCAGGTCCCAAGGTTTATAAAAACAGAACTCTCCTGTATACTCCAAACTAGAATTGCCAGAAATAAAGCAAATGCTGTATTTTGATCTTCATCGGGATCCTTGGATCTACACTTAACTGGTTAGAAGCCAGAGAACAGAAGGAAGGAGCAAATTCTCTCCCCAAACTCCAAAGGCAGGTGGGGCTTATCACTCAGGTGGATATCAAATTACAGAACCAAATTATTATACTGAGCCCTGATCTGCGTAACTGCAAGCAGTCTAGTCCCTTCCCCAAGCAGGAGTCCTGAAACCTTACACAAATCCATCTTCATTGTCATTCATCAGCTTTTTCTCCAAACCATTGCTTCAGGTTTCTCTGCCCATTACCTCAGATTTCTCATAGACGCTATCAACACTGTGTTCTTTCTCTCAAAGTGCAGATATAAATATCTTCATTTATGGCTCTAAGCACTGCTAATACAAAATTGTAATATTTTTAAAACGTGACTGAAGCTTAGGGAAAAAAAAAGCAGCTACAAGAATTAAAGGGGAAATTTAAATTAGACTATGATAAGTAACTTTCCCAGAATCCAATTGCCAGTCTCTCCAAAGCAGCCCAAATAGTCATCCCTATTTTTTAACCTTTTGTGGTGTGACTGGTGCTCACTGATCACCAGGACAGGAACCATTTCCAATTGTTTTCCTTCCGTCTCATTAAGATCACCCATCCCAACTCTCTGGCCCCAAGCAGAGAAATCAAAAACGCGCTAACTTCATGATATCCTCTCCAAATATGTATACGAAAACAGCATTATTTAATTATTAAACAGAATATTTAACACTTACATCTGAAGAATCTGAGTTTAGATTATTTTCTCTAGTTCAAGAATTCTTGAAAATGATGGGTGGTATCTGCCTCAAAGCTGCACAAAAACATTGCTCAAAGAGGTGATCCTTTCTAGGACAAAGGAACGGCACAGGACAAACCTGAGCTTTTCCCTTAGAATGTAGAAGCAGAATATGATTCCCCAAATGGTTAAGTTTCAACAATTTTAAGATCTATTTTCTACCCCAAGAAAAATGGAGTATTCAAATAGCATTGGGTGTTGGGGGGAATGACGTCTCATTCTTATAGAACATCTAATTAATTCTAGTATTCTCAGGGGATGTTAGAGAAGGCTCCACGGAGGAGGTGTCATTTGAATTAAAATGAAGGATGAGTTTACATTACCCATGGAGACAGCAGAGTTGCTAGCAAGCTTATCCTGTGGATGATAAAGAACAGTGAGAACAGGAATCGGAATGCTCTACTCAGCCCATCTCACCTCCATTAGTTTTATTGAACCTTGAAATGGCTTTTGAAGTTAACAATCACCCCAGAGGATACAAAGTTAGACACTTAAAAAAAAAAAGACATTAAAGTTTTGTAAGTTCCCCAGTTAATCCATCAAACACATTTCAGTCTTCGGTAGCAGTGTGTAAACTCTATCAAGGGCATCTGAGTTTCCCTAGGAAACATTTATAGCCAGACAAACAGATAACACTTAATAGAGATAAAGAGTCCAAGGAAAGCTACGGAACCACCTTTCAGGCAAGGTGTGTTAATTTAAAGTGCATGATTTTTTTGTGAAATGCTCTTGGTGTTGAGAGGGAAGGTGGCAGAGGACAAGTCAGGAAAGGGGGTGACAACCCTGTGTGAGGAGTGTCAGGCTTGTCAGATTTGCCATCTGAATTCGTCTGTGCTCTCTTTACCCAGATAATTGTCCCAAACTCTCCAATTCAGCAAAGAATCCCAGATATTTATTGTATCCTTTCAAAGCTATTTTAATTAAAAACACAAAACAAACAAACTAAACCAAGGAGGTAGCTGCCTTTTTCCTGAAGGATGTAGGAGAGCACAAGGACCACCTAACAAATGAATGGGAAAGAATAATGCATTGGAAAGTCCTAATTTGAGTTCTGTATATTTTTAGGAGGAAAAGGATTTTTTTTTAATTAAGTGATGGCTAATGAACTATTAATGCAATCCCCTTGCTAATTAAAAGAACACATTGAACTTGCTGACTTTTCAATTGCTCTGAAAACTCCTGTTTTCAATGCTTTCTGGCTGAAAAGAAGGCCTCCATCCCAAGCTATGTCAATAAGTCAAGAAAAAGGACAGGTAGAGGTGGCTGGACCAGGCCTCAGGGTAAGGTTCCTGGAATCACAGCCAGGTGTGGCTGTGGAAGAGGTCTGCAGCATGTGCTGTATGGGTTTGTTTTAGGCTTATGCCTAAATAGGATTCACTGCTATACACCCAAGCATCTAGAACAGCTCCAGCACTAGATGATGCTCAAGAAGAGAGAGAGAGAGAGAGAGAGAATGAGAGAGGAGAGAGACAGAGAGAGAGAGAGAGAGAGAGAGAAAGATAGATGATAGTACATAGATACACAGATACATAGATAGATACATAGATACATAGATAGGTAGGTAGATGATAGAGGGGTGTGTGTGTGTGTGTGTGTGTGTATTTAATGAATGAATGCTTACCTTGCAAATAGCCCTTTCATGTTTAGTCTACCACAGGGAGCTGACTTTCTCTAATCCAGAGTATAAGTCAACCAGTTAACAGCAGCTGACGGTGAGGTGATCAATGTTAATCTAGCAAAAGAGGTTACCTTCCTGTGTCACAAACTAACATGCAGACCACAGCTAGATCATCGTCTTTTCTTCCCGAGGATTCTATTGAGATGTCTAAAAATGGTATATTGATTCTGCCCATTTCCTACCAAGGAAAAGCACTTGGTTCAACTGCAGATGCTTTGCAAGGGCTCAGAGACTCTGCTAGAAGTCATCAGGAAAGCGGTTTCTTCCTGTAATTCTGGACTCAGTGCATTTGTATCAGGCTCCTGATGATCTGGGACAGCACATTATCTGATATCGTCCAGGGCCATGCCACTTAGGAAGTTTTGCTTATGTCAACATTATGAGCTGTGCACATTTTTTTTCTTTTGCTGGGGGCAGCTGAAAGTAAGTGACACTAATTTCTGTTCTGCAGTTATCCAAATATTGCACTCACAACACAATCCATAAACATAATGACTACTCATCAATAAAACAGAGGAATGCCTGAGAAACCATAATTGTCACCCCAAAATTTAAAAAATAAAAAGAAACAACAAAAAATGCTGGCAAATGGTAGGTCCCTTATCTTAATTACAGGCTGATTTGCATTTAAATGAAGGTTATTCTATAATTACTACGGAATGTTTTGTGTTGGAGTTGAAATACCACTCTGCAGGCTGTCAGCCCATTTCCTTTTCATTTTCTCTTGTCATTCTTCTTCTGTGTAATCGTCTGACACAGCCAGGCATGGAGAGGTGCTGTCTCTTAATTCCCTTTCCAAAAACATCACCACCTCAGGGCACCTTGTGGATTCTCTGGCACTCACTGCAGTCTTTCTGTAGGAAGGTGCCAAGAGAATAAGGGAAATGTCCCTCCACCCGCAATAAACAACCAATAAACAACGCAATATCAGCCGTATTGAGAGTAGAGAACGCAGCCAGGCTATACATTGACTGGCGTGTGGGGATGCCCATCCCTACTCTGTGCCCCCAGGGTGCCCTGCACAAACTTTAACATTTATCAACAAGTACAGCTAATTCTTACATGCAGTGGTTCTGTCAAGTCGCCATGAACACTGAACTAACAAACACTGAAGGCTTGCTCCTAGGAGGAAGCACAGGGTTAGGTTCCTGCAAGGCTTTGGGTACATTTTTGTCAATGGATCAATACATCACCTTGTTTTGTGTACGTTTCTGTTTAGAGACACCTTATTTAATATATATCGCTGATTCGTTAACACTGAACTCATGGCCAGTAATGCTGTAACGTATGCCTGGCAAAGCTTATGTAACATGGGTATTTGCCCCTAAGGTACATCGCAGCCTTTTTGCATGTAGGATCACTCGACCACACTTCAGCACTATGCCTGGGGACTATTTTAGACAACAAAATCATCACGAAAAAGCTCACAAATGCAAAAAACATGACACTAGATAGACTGAGAAAAGGACACTTGCTTAAGTCTGAGAGCTGAAACAAGGAGGCAGAGTGTCGCCTTGTTCGACCTCAGCTGGGAACTTGCATGTCGGGTGACTCAAATTTTTCACAGCTCTGAACACATGTGTGAAAAGCTGCAAAAGCACCATGGGTATCAATTTTGGGGGTTGTAAATAAATGTTAGTGAGTAGGTAAATTTGCAAATGCAAATCCATGAATAAAGAGGATGGACTGTCCTTACTGAGAACCCTGTATTAGTCCATTCTCACGCTGCTAATAAAGACATATCTAAGACTGGGTAATTTATAAAGAAAAGAGGTTTAATTGACTCACAATTCAGCATGGCTGGGGAGGCCTCAGGAAACTTATAATCATGGTGGAAGGGACGGCAAACAGGTCCTTCTTCAAACGGCGGCAACAAGAAGTGCCAAGCAAAAGGGGGAAGAGCCCCTTATGAAACCATCAAATCTCCTGAGAACTCAGTTGCTATTAGGAGAACTGCAGCAAGGGAGTGACTGCCCACATGATTCAATTACCTCCCACTGGGTCCCTCTGATGACACACGGGGATTATGGGAACTACAATTCAAGATGACATTTGGGTGGGACACAGCCAAACCATATCACACCCTTTATGTTGGCAGCATGTAAGATGCACTGCAGGTGCCATGAGAATAAAATGCTGGATGACACGGAAGTGGTCCTGTTCTTACAGAGCCAACAGTCTTCAGATGAGTTGGAGGTGGGGTGACAGAACACAGAGAGAGAGAAAAACACGTAAAATAAAACAAAACATGTCAACCAAAAATTAATAAAACATTTTCAAATTGTGATTGTGCTGTGAATGATTTTTTATAGTGTTGAGATCAAAAATAATAGGGAAAAAAGGAAAGGGCTTGCTTTAGATGTACATTCAAGGTTATGTGGTGGTATTTATGGAAGGCTTGAGACGCCCTGCAGAGAGTTGGGTGAGAAGTGGAGAGGAAGGGAGGCACACCCGAGCAGAAAGAATAATAAGCCCAAAAGTCCTGCCCCCAGGAAAAGTGTGCTCCACAGATTTGACCAGTGGGACCAGAGCTTATTACAGAAAAAGAGGAGAGGATGGCAGGAAATGAAGTATCATATGAGAGAGGGAGGAAGGAGCTTGGTCTAGCCGGATCTTATAGACCCACATAAGGCAAATGCACTTGCTTATCAGCATTCATATCGTTTGAGGCAGAGATGTTCCCTAGTGCCCAACCCAGTGCCATACACAGTAGATACTCAACGAACATTGACTCACTCACTCACTAAGATAATTTGCAAAACATAATGGGTGGATGGGTGTATCAGTTCAGGACTGAGTTTTACTACATGTAACAGAAAACTCTAAAATAAGGTGGTTTATACGAGATTGGTGTTAATTCTTTTCACTTAATGAGAAATCTAGATGTAGTCAGTTGCTAGCATTGATTTACTGGCTGAAGGATGTCAAAGCAAAGGTTGCTGGAATTCACTTGGTCTTTGCCTCA
Organism: Sapajus apella; assembly: GCF_009761245.1. Taxonomy (NCBI): domain Eukaryota; kingdom Metazoa; phylum Chordata; class Mammalia; order Primates; family Cebidae; genus Sapajus; species Sapajus apella. The sequence goes on from NW_022436956.1 coordinate 4,261,904, forward strand.
TGGTTGCAAGATTCCTGCTCCAGCTCCAGTCACCACATTTTAGTTCCAGTATGTGGGAAGTGGAAAAGGTACATGTGCCAGCTGAATCTAGTTCTCTTAAACAATTCTCCTTAAACATTTGTAAAAGCCTTACACAATGGCTTCCACTGACATCTTCTTGGCCATAACTGTGTTACATGTCTACCTCCGAGTACAAAGGAGGCTAGGAGACATAACTGGATATATCGCTGCTCCTAACACACTCGTCTTTAGAAGGAAGGAGCATAGGACGAACCTGTCCAGCAACCGTTGTCGCTGTTCATTTGGGATGGAGCCATATGTTCCAGCCAATGCTTTGGAAGTGATAGAGCTATCAAAAATAAGAAGGTCTCTTGGAGACATATAGCAATATTATGGAATTTGAGAGATGATGGAGAAGACCCACCAAGTCAAAACTTTCCCCATTCTTTCCCTTTGCATCAGGTAGCCCTTTCTACTGGGGTATGAAGACCTCCCATAAACTAATGACACATGCCTGAAATCCAAAGAATTAACCGCCGCCTTTCACTTAGGCAACACACTTAGCCAGGTGCAGTCCTAACATTACATTTTTCATCTGCGTATTTCTGGCTTCGGTCAGTCATTTAGCCAGCTCCTAAGCCTTGGGAGAATACATCATGGGGAAGATGTCTTTTGAAGTAGAAATTAGAGGGGAAAACAATAATAAAGGATCTAAAACAGACCATTGCTGAAGAGATAAGAGAGGCACAAGAGAGAGCCAGAGCCAGCCTGTGGAGCTGGGAAAGGTTCTTCTGAGGAAGTGACACTTAAACCATGACCTACAGGATCAATGGGATTCAATTAAATAGCAGCGTGGCAGGAGAGCAAAAGGATTTGAGTCCCAACATCCTTTGCAAATGTCAACACATGAAAATTAAATCAGGGCAAATGCCATGCCTAAGTGATAAGGGGAGGAAAGAGACCATCTTAGTTGTCTTGGCTAATTTATCAGAAATTCAAACCCTATTGGAAAGCTACTTGATTTCCTGCTTCCTAAGGCAATTTCTGGGCAGGTGCCAATGTGAGTGTTTTCTCTTGCCTATAGCTCTCTTTTGCTCTGTATTTCTACACCCTTTGTATTGACATTTACCACTTAAGCCTAAAGAGCAGGTAGGAAAGAGTCTGCTGTGTGGCTGGCTCGAACCTGCACGGGGCAGGTGGCTCTCCCTTGTATAGAATGAGAAGCCTGTACCCATGGCTAGCCCCTCCCTGCCAATCTGCTCCTCCCATGCTGCTCCTCCTGGGCCTGCATGTCCCTGTCCATATACAGGTAGGCACCTGGCACAGCAGATGTACCCCATGGCCAAAGGACCAACGTCCCCCTGCATTTTTGTGTGCGTGAATCCCCCATGGCTAGGGAAGACTTTCAAACACACAGCTGCATGCCCTTCCCCTTCTTAAGAACCTTAGGTGGCCTCCTTAGGGAATGAAGTCCAGTCTCTCTAGCATGACTTACACACCTTCTCCAATCTATCCTCTGTCTACATTGCCAGATTCACCCCTATGCTCATCTCCTACTCTCAAGCTGCACTACACTGCCTGACATCCTCTAAACACCTCATGTTCTTTCTCCAACTCTGTGCTGAGTACACCCTGTCCTCTGCTGCCACCCTCGCCCCACACCCTCATCTGGCACTGTAAGACCCGGATCTTACGCCACCTCCTCTGTAACGCTACCCACGGTGCTCAGCATTAGCTGTCCTCTTCTCTGGGAAAAGAATTGCATGTTGCAATTCTTCTGTTAAAATGCATTTATTCCTGAATTATTTGTATATCCATCTTCCCTGCTGTACTGGAAGCCTCCTAAATGCAGGGACAAATTGGAGCCATTTGTGTAACCTTGGCACCTAGCAGAGTACCTGGTACATCGTAGGGGTTCAAACTTATGCATTTCATGATTAACCAAGGTCCACTGAACGCATAGAGCTTTGTAGTATGCAGTAGGATTGGCTTTCTTTAGACGATCCAGCTCTAATGGTTCACTACATCCCTTGTTCTGTTGTAGACTAGTGGAGAGGTTGCTACATGGGTGCTCACCCCTAGAAACACCTGCAGCCTCCATGCCTCTATGGCAGCATGGCTCTACCTTGGCACCCTCCTTCCCGGTAAAAAAATTCCCCCACATTTGAGTTCTCCAGCTTTCACTGAAGTTCCCAGGGCACAAACAGCAGCTGAAGGACTAAGAAACTGATGGGCTTCACCAGGATCCTATGTGATTCTGGAGCTCCCTCACCCCAGCCTCACTCCCTTCAATGACTTCTACAGCTCAGGGCAGCTGTGATGTGGGTCCAGAGCCTGTGATTTGCTACAAAGAAGTCACCTATCTCCCTCAGCCTCTCCTATCCATCCACCACCCCAGCTACAAATAGCTCTCCATTCCTGTCCAGCAGTCAATGATGTCCCATCCCACTTTCTAGGGAAGAGAGGGCTGGTCTCATCAGCTTCCCAGGGAGGTAAAGGCTCCATGCCATTGGTGTTTTTCCTCTCCACAATTCTTTTCCTCCATGCAGTCTCTTCCTCTCCCTCTCCTTTGAAAGAAGCCTCCATAAGCACATTCTCCCCTCGCCCCTGACAGGTGTGGGGAATGACCCGTCCCTCCACTGGGGGCCGTATGCTCTGACACTCAGCTCTGCAGCAAGCATCTGTATTCAGCACTCCTTTCCCCTGCTCCTGCCCAGTGTGTTCTGATGAGCTTCTCCCTGCATTCATATTGTCTCAGTCGTTAACCACCCATTTGCAAGTATGTAATTTACTTTTGATCATTCATTTTATGAGGCTCACAGGGCAAAAAGCTGATTCTCTTTCCTTCTTCTCCCCCCAGCCCCGTCCCCTGACTTCCTCTGTCTACTTTGCAGCTACAGTTCTCTCCCAGTCACACACGCAGTTGCGTTACCATCTCACGGAGAAGCCTGTGCTGCCTTGACTTTTCTAGGAGAGATTTTCCTTCTGCTTCACCTTCTGATGCTGTGGTTCATTAACTCTTTTTTTTTTTTCCTCCTCGGGGATTAGCTTCTCTGGGAAATTGAGTAGTTGGTGGAGGCAATTATTTATGGGTTTATCGATATGATAACCCCTATTGACAGCAGGGGGAACCACTGGCAGCGTGGATAGGATTGTTCTGCCTTGGACTAAGCCCCAGAAGCAGGTGCTGTGGATAAGGAGGCCCTGCCACCCCTTCCCAAGTGGGCATTTCACATTTTTTGTTCAGCAGGAATCAATGCTCGCCCAGGCCAAGAGGCAGCCACCCACCACCCAGGAGCCCTGAGAACCTGGCTGAATTCTCTTTCTTCCTGCAGTCATCAGAATTTTCAGGAAATGCAACATAATGCCTCTTATACCAGAAGAAGGAGGGAGCGGACTCCTTAAGCCCCTTCTTGGAGTTTCTCATTTTTTCCCTTCCTCTTGTTCGCTTTGGAAACTTTTCCTAAGTAGAAATCTGCTCTTACATCATTCCTCATTGCGGAGACTTTCATTAGAAACGTTTCTCAGCTGGCATTGTCCTGGGAGATGTAAGGGGCTTGCCACCAGCAGACTGTGCATCCCCTGCATGCCACCCCTGCAACATACTCCGATCCCCATGCCCCTCCTCCTTCCCGGCCACCTCCTTCTTTCCCTGCTGGAGTGCTCAAGGCCTCATAAGTAAGCTCATTCCAGTGATGGGTTGTTTCGTGTATTTCATTGTATCATCCAAACCAGGATCTTTCTGAAAATGAAATAAGCCTCCAGTTGTGGGCACATAGGACAGCGGGCATAAGCCTGAGCTGTCTCTGGAGCCTCCAATTGTGGGTACACAGGATAGCAGGCATAAACCTGAGCTGTCCCTGTTCGCCAGATTCCCAAGTCCCACTGCCAGGGCTGTGAACAGCTCTTCAAGGTGAAGAGCAAAGGTGAAGACGATCCCCTCCCTTTCTGACAGTTGCACTAGAGAATACGTGCACACATGTGCTCTTGACTTGCAATTCAAAATGGACTTCCATCTAAAACAAGGACAGAGAAGTGGTTAGATTGGACAGTCCCTTACGCACTATGAAGTCAATTTAGAACATGGTCTGAGTTCAAGGATTTTCAACATGGTGTCATCCTCTGCTGTGAAGCAAGTGTTTGTTTGTTTGTTTGTTTTGTGTTTTATAGACCCATAAATGTGTCCCAGCGGTCTCAGATAACCCACTACAGAGCATTTCTGAGGCCAAGTCTCCTCCAGTCAATGAGCTAAAATAAAAATCCCTCGGCCAAAAAATTAAATTAAATTAGAAAGTCTAGGTGAAAGACTTTCTTTTATCTTCAGAAGCACTGGACATAAGGAACTTCTGAGATGCTATGAGCCTCCAGATCAGAGCCCTACTCAGGAAACAGCATCTGCAGAGACCTCCAGCTTGGGATGCCCAGCACCAAGACATCTCCCTGAAGATAACAGTGCTAGGAATGCATTTCGAGGCCCCAAGCAGAGCTGGAGTATGCCTCAGAAGATGCTATCAAAATTGTAAGCACAGCGAGGAGCTTGTTTTTGACCTCTCTTTATGTGAGACTAGGCAATCTTTAAAGGAAACATCCTTTCGAGGAAATTAGTTAATCTAACATGACTTCATTGCTAATTAGTATCCTTGGATGAAAAAAAAATCTTAAAAGGAAAACTTATTAAGAAAAAGAGCTTCCCACACAGGTCTAGAACACTGTTAGTCTAATCTCCACAAAGCACAACTCTGTGGAATTGCCAGCTGTCCTGAATCTGCAACAGTCAAAGCAAAAAGGCATTGTAAGGCTTATTCTTAACTGCCCCTAGGATCTGGCCCTGCTCCTCTAGGCGGCCTTGCTTCCCTGCAGGCACAAGGTCTCCACCAGGCTCTTGCCAGTTTGGCCCCCACACAGAGCTCACTCTGTCCTCCAGTGTTTGGGGATTTTATTCTCCAGCATACGACTATGACCCACTTGCAGGACCCAAGGCAAGTCGCTCCCCAGCCTCCTAGCAGCCCCTCCTCTGTCACCCTCTGGTGATTATCTTCACCTTTCCCTGGCCTCCACTTTTGCAGTATATATGGCCATTAAGCAACCCCGGCTACATAAAAACTCCTTGAGTTTAGAGGTAATTTTGTTAGCACCAAATAGTGACAATTACATAAAAATCTAACTTCTTCCTCTTCTTCCCTCAACCCCACATCAGTAGTACCAGGCACGTTGCAGGGACTCAATACCTACCAGTTAATAGGTTAATCAATTCACTCTTTGAAAGCGTCCTCCATCCAGTGTACCCACATGCATAACTACTTAGTATGGACAGGACACTGCCTTGTGAAAACTTATGCTAAGTGACAATACCTGTGTATTCTAATTGGTAATGATTATTCAGCAGCTGGGCCCTAGGTGAGAAGTGGGCTCCCTGAACTTCAGATGAAAGGTTCAACCTCCTGGTTGAGGGCAAAGAAGAATGAGGAAAAGAAGGAGAATGAGTAAGTGGGGTGAACTATAAAGAGAATGAAGGCTTGCCTACTACACACATGGCTCAGAGATTCAGCCCTGAGATGTTGCTCTCATTCTTTCACTGATTCCCAAGCATTTGTGAAACACATGCTGTTTCTTCTCCAGGTGCTGCATGTCCATTGACAGTAAGGCAAAGCCTGTGCCCGCTGGAGCTCCAAGCATAATCTAAGTAGCATGTGCAACCAGCAAAGCCTGATCCATTGTAAGAATGGCTATGGCAAAAGTGCAAATAAAAAGCTGTGGGGAGAAGGAAATAATTAATTCTTCCTAGGAACCCAGGAAAACATCACGAAATTTGAAACTTTAGAGCTGAATCTCAAGAGATGAGTAGGTATTTGCCAGACAGGAAACCAAGGGAGGCCCTTCCAGGTCAAGAGAACAGTGTGTGCATGAAAGGATAAGACTAGGAGCAAGCTAAGGAGGGAAGTTTGCATAGCCAGTGGCCCAGGACAGCTGAAGCTAAGTGTGGTTTGGTTTGGGGATCATCAGGCAGAATAAGAGAGAAAACACAGGGTCTCAAGGAGTCAGGGACAGGAACAAGAAGGCTACAGGTGGCTAAGGCACCCTGGATGACAACCTAGTGAGACTGTGCAAAGCAGGTCTTCAGCCTCCTGTGGGACCTGACTGTAGGTGCATTCATGGCACTCCAGGTGTGCCCCATCCCTGAGCTTCTCCGGCGGCATAAAATACCTCCAGGTCACAAATGTCCTTAGAAGTAGGGGTTCACAGAACAAACATTTCAGTACTCCCTAATCTATACCAAATATGCATTACACCTCAGCTTCCAAAGTGCTGGGATTACTGGCATGAGATACCATGCTTGGCCTTTTCTCTACTTTGTATAATGTCTTCTCCACTGGTACTTGCTTTCCTTGCCTGCTACAAGCATTGAGTCTCTCTTTTCTAAAATAAGAGAGGAAAGAAGGAGGAGCCATAGTCATCAACATCTGTGGGCCATGTTTCTTCAGTGGCACTATGGCTCTCCCTCTTGAAAGAGTAGCTGATACTTCCGTTTCCATTCCTCACCGAATGATCTCTGCGAAAAGCACTGAGTGGCCACTCAGCGTCCGGCTGTTCCTTCCTGACAGGATTCCTAAGTGATTCAGAATTCAGGTAGCCATCTGCTTCAAGGCAGACTGGTCCCTCCCAGGCCCTGGCACAAATCTTGTTTCTTTAAGCCAGCAATTTCCCAAACTTTTTGGTCTCAGGACTTCACACTCTTCAGAATACACTCCTCAAGAACCTTTTGTGCATATGGGTTATTTCTATTGATGGTTACCATGTTAGAATTCAAAATTGAGAATTTTTAAGAAGTACTTGTAAATTCATTTTAAAGGAGCAATAATAAGCCCAGTACATGTTAACATAAATAGTACATTTTTAATGAAGAATAATTACATGTTCCACAACAATTTGGTTAGACAAGTGGCATTGGTTTGCATTTTTGTAAATCTCTTAAATGCATAGCTTAATAGAAGACAGCTGTATCCCATCACTGCCTCGCCATTCAATCTGCTGTAATTCTTGTTTGGGTTGAAGTACATGAAGAAAATCTCATCTTTAATTATACAGGTATGCAATTAAAAAGAAAAAGAGAAAGAGGAATATTTCCTTTTCAGATAATTGTGGATATTCTTCTTTGATATTCCAAAACTTGACAAGGGCTAATTTAGCTTAGTTGCAATGTGGAATCTTAAACCAAGTCAATGAACTTTTACTGTTATGTTTCACTACAATCCATTATTTATCTTGTTCATTGTATGGATCATTTAAGCAAGCATGATTTTGTAACAGCATGCCTTGGTCATTTGGAAAATATTGGTTCACTGAATTATTCAGATCTTCCAAATGTTGACTTGTTTACTCTGAGACAAAATTTTTAAAACTACATTTGTTAACATTGCCACTAATTTCATCACAAAAGTCTTTAAATACTGAGAAACTGTCAAGCTGACACAGATACAGGTTTTTCCAAAATTCCAATTTTCACTTGAAAACTCCAATTTTATTATTGTCAACAAACACTGTTGCTTGTTTTCCTTGGAGTGACTCACTTCATTCATTTTTTGGGAAAATGTCTGCCAAATACCCATGTCTGAATAATCATAGTTTCTCTCTTGTTCTTTCAAGAAAAAAATGATGTTCTGTGAAAACAGTAAATACTTCAGTTTATAACTCACGTAAGCATACATGCATTTTGCCTCAAGACAACCAGACAACGAACTTCAGAATGCAACAGAAGTGCCTTAGGTATACCTACCAGTTTGTCACGTAGTATGTTAAAAAGACATGAATTGATGGGACAAGATTTAATGAAATTAGTAATTTTTATTGCTCCATCAAGGACATTTTTAAGTGAAACTGGCATTCTTCTTTTCTGTGAGCAGGTGGCAGTGAATAATACGATAGCTACCAGCAGAATTAGACGCCACTCCCTTGATTCATGCTAAGGTGCTGGCAATTTTACGTGCCACTGCTTTCACAAGCTATTGGTTTATTCCTGACTGTATGAGGCAACTTTGGCCTATGATTGATGTGTTGAGAGGCTTCTTGGAGGGTCTCACTTATTCTTAAAAATGGAAAGGCGGGCCGGGTGCGGTGGCTCACACCTGTAATCCTAGCACTTTGGGAGGCCAAGGCGGGTGGATCACGAGGTCAAGAGATCGAGACCATCCTGGTCAACATGGTGAAACCCTGTCTCTACTAAAAATACAAAAAGTTAGCTGGGCATGGTGGCGCATGCCTGTAATCCCAGCTACTCAGGAGGCTGAGGCAGGAGAATTGCCTGAATCTAGGAGGCGGAGGTTGCGGTGAGCCGAGATCACGCCATTGCACTCCAGCCTGGGTAACAAAAGCAAAACTCCATCTCAAA
>NW_022436956.1:4270389-4392700 GCF_009761245.1 Sapajus apella
GCGCCATTGCACTCCAGCCTGGGTAACAAAAGCAAAACTCCATCTCAAAAAAAAAAAAAAAAAAAGATGGAAAGGCATTCCTTTTATGACTCTAGACATTGACACCATCTGGGACTTCTGGAACAGCAGGAATGGTCTTGAAACCATGAGGGGAAAGCCAAGACAATCATAGAGAAGTGAATCCTGCAGCTTGCGCATAACTTTGAGCCAGTGAATTAGTCAATGTGACCATAACCTGTCTCTGAAATCCTTGCTCTGCGAGATAAATATCTTCTTGATTGAGCCATTTTTAGCTTATTTCCTTTTACTTGTGGTGATACAGCCTTCGACCTCACCAAGGCTGCAGTCTACCTGGGTTGAATATCAGCAAATACCTTTTTATGTAGATCCAGTCTTTCCAGCTAAAATATAAACTCTTTGAGAGAAGAAATTGTTAAGCAGAATTGCTCTACACATGATAAACAAAGGCAGTAGAAATCAGGATAAGAATGATCTACTTAATTTCAACAAATGTCCCTGTAATCTGGTGCCCTAGTTTTGCCCTATGATGTTGTTGTCAGCTTGGGTGAATTTCCTTCATTCTGTAAGACACATTCTATTCCTTATGAGTCCCCATCACTTATGCTGTCTTTCACAAACCTTTTCCAGGTAATTAGTTTCATAAAATACTACTCAGTGTTTGACCTATCTTCCACATCCGCAGCCTCCACACCAAAATATCAGGCAAGCATGCTTATAAAAAGGCTACAATAATAACATAATAAGTTTAGTTATTACACACATAAATAATGAGTATCAAGGGTTAGATTGAATTAGCCACAAACATATTTTGGAGGACTAAGATCTGCACGCCCATTTACCTCACCCACAACCGTGAGCATTTGATTTTCTTTCTTGAATAAATATGTGAGATTAAGGTGATTTTGTTTGTGTATTTAGGCTCTGGAAATTTTCCTGAATGTCCTTCACTATGTTCACTGAATCTTGGATACAGCCAAAAATTTCCTTTCATCTCCATTTCTAATCAATTGTCTTAAATCTGAAATCTGTCATGTACTGGTTGAGAGCAAAACCAGGGCACCAGATTACAGAAAGATTTGTTGAAGTTAAGTAGGTCATTCTTATCCATCTTATGCCATGTACATTGTGTGACCAGTACATGGCAGATTTGGGCAATTAGCTTGGCTGCTTTGTTTGTGTGTTAGTTTCTCAATTTTTTTAATAAAAATAATAATACAGCCTACCTTAACCAGTAGCTATAAAAATAAATGAATTAATAAACATCATGCACTTCAGATTTTAAGAACTCAAGAAGAATTGGCTATTATTGCATTCTTACCATTATCAGCATCATCATTACTTTGCCTAAACGTGCTGATTCTGCACCATTTTCTATAGGATGGTCATTTCCTCACCTCCCAACATCTGGCAGGCATCACAGAGCTATTCACAGTTGCCACTATTTCCTGTTTTACCCTTGAGATACCTGAAAAAGTTACAGAAAAATAGTAAGAGTGTATACAATTTTCAAGGAAGAAGAGGACTTTGGGGCCTTTTTCTGGTGATTTTCCTCATGTCTACTTTCTTCCTCTATTTATTTTCTGTCCTCATGTCTACTTTCTTGTTCTGTTTATTTTCTGTCCTTGACCCTATCATCTTCTTTTGGATTCTCCTACTTCTTCTGCATTCCCCAGTCTTCAAGTGTTTCTCTACACCTGTCTCCATACTTGAGTTTCACTCTATTTGTATTGTAAGAGCATTTAAGGGAAGAACAAATTTATCCTTGTCATTCTTATTGACTCTGTGGTCAGACTTGAAATCTCAAGCAATTGATTTTTGTTTGTGTATCGTTTTAATATACTGTGGTTCAGTAATTTTCCAGAAGGGCAAAGGGCCTATGGCAGATGGCGGGTGTCCCCTGTGTGATCAAACACCGGATCAACTCTTATGCTTCAAAAATTAACAATTCCCACATGAGCACTTTGGGAAACAAAAAGAATACATCATCACTTCTCTTGGCAAGGGGCCTGGGTGATCCTTCACCTATAAAGACCCTGAGGACAGCCCAGTAGATAAGGGTCTAAGAAGGATTAAAAGTTCCAGATTAATAAGCTGTCATATCCAAACTCTCACTGCCAGTGATGACACCCTTTCCATTGAAGACCAGCAGCCTATCGAAGTCTTCTTTAGACACAGATGCATCTGGGGATCTTCTCATGTTTTACCTTTCTGGAACCTCTTAGTTTAGCTCACATTCCCAGCTCCGCTTTTTTGCTTTGGTTATTTATATATACTTGGTGGAGGTTGGCAGGGAAGGGGGGGACTTGCTTTTCTTTTTTTTTTTTAACCTTTTTTATTGCCAAACTCACTTTTCAAACCCATCTTAAAAGTCATTTTTCTTGTTGACACTTGCTCATCATTGTCCACTCCCACAACTGGTCTCATCTGGAATTTAGGCCAGTTAAAGACACCACAGAATGTGTGCATCGGGTGACTGTATCCCCCATCACCCAAATCTGAATACAAAGAGGTGCTATTCATAATTAACTTAGGACCTCTGGAGCAAATTGAGACTACCTCAGACAACTCAGTAAAGATGGTTTCCCTACTACTATTTCCAGGGTGAACTGATCAAGCAATGCAAGGTTTCTGCAATTGAGCTTTCTAGTCCTGTGCTGACTTTGGACTTGTGTTTTAAGCAGTTCAGTAACATATACGTTGAAGCCATCAGTGGAGGTCACGGTCATGACGTTTAGATTCGCCTGCCCCATCTCTAGCCCATTCATTTATAATAAACTCTCTGCTGCCCCTATGTGGTGTATTCTTGGTTTGGCCAAGAATACCCACTCCACATTCCCATTTCCTATTCTTGTGAAGGATTAACAAAGCAAAATTAATGGCATCCACGGGGACAAGGAAAAGGAGAAAAGGGAGGTAAAAGCAATTATTTTGAAGATACCAAGGTTTATCTTGCTTGCCAGGTACAGTGGCTCACTCCTGTAATCTCAGCACTTTGGAAGGCCAAGGTGGGAGATTCTCTTGAGTCCAGAGTTCAAGACAGCATGGGCAACATAGTGAGAACCTGCCTCTACAAAAAATGAACAGAACTGGCTGGGCATGGTGGTAGGTGCTTGTAGCCCCAGCTACTCAGGAAGCTGGGAAGTGGGAAGATCCCTTGAGCCTGGAAGGCCCAGGCTGCAGGGAGCCATGAATGTACCACTGCCCTCCAGCCTGGGCCACAGAGTGAGACCATGTCTCCAAAGCAAAAAAAAGATGGCTCCCCCTTTTCTGATAGATCTAAAAATAATTTTACTCCTTTACGCCATCCCTTTCTTCTCACAAGAGTCATTATTACCGGCCTGTTTGTTCCATTCCCCAAATCAGGATGAGATTGGGGACTGGAGGTTTGTGCCGGAAACAGACCAGTGTGGAACCACAGCAGACCACATGGTGTTGGCAAAGGCCTAATGTTAGATCCCCTCCTTAAGGATCCAGCAGGCTTGTGAGCTTCTCCAGGAAGCGCTGCAAGTGGCATTGGGCGAGGGGAGTGTGCACCCCAGGAACTGAAGGGGACAAATGGGACTGGCTAGGAAGAAGTAGAGCAAGAAGATGAAAGGCAGGACTGAGTAGGAGCAGAGCCTCACTAGAATACCCTCACCAACAGCAAAGCAGCTTTTCAGAGGCACAGCATGGGAGGGACAGGGAGGAAGTTCAGGTCAGGAGGGAGTAGCCACGAAGGACTCTCACTGAGGAAGAGAAGAGAGTGTCACCAGAATCCTCCACCATTAGAAAGTCCTTCCATGACAGGTAGGGAGCATCCAGTTCATCCCCCACCCAGCCCTTCCTGGTATGAGAGGGGCATTTTCCACAAGAGGCAATACCCTTAAAACAGTGGATGAGAAAACACCAAAATCATATCCAGGTCTCCTATACCAGGGGTCCTCAATCCCCCTGGGCTGCAAACCCCTACAGGTCTGTGGCCTGTTAGGAGCTGGGCTGTACAGCAGGAGATGAGTGGGCTGCCAGTGAGCATAACTGCCTGACCTCTGCCTCCTGTTGGATCAGCAGCTGCATTAGATTCTCATAGGAGCGTAAACCCTATTGTGAACGATGCATGTGAGTGTTCTAGTTTGTGCACTCCTTCATAGAATCAGACTAAATCTACGGAAAACTTATCATCCACAAAACCGGCCCCTGGTTCCAGTAGGGTTGGGGATACCATCCTAGCCCACCAAATTCTGATCATTTAGAATCAGGACTTCAGTGTGCCTGCTCAACTAAAACATCTAGAAAACGAAGGGATAGTTCCTGTTTCTATCTGCCTTGCTATCTGGCACTCAGTGCTTATGCAACCAGGGCTCAGAGAACAAGAGAAAAGAAAGCCCATCACTTCTGCTCTGACTTTCATCCTCCTCCAGGGGTCCCCAGTCTCCCCTTCACCTGAGCTGGCCCCATTAAGTGCTCGAACCCAGATGCTGATGTTTGCCCTCAGTACCTTGGTGTTTAGTCGTCGTGGAAAATGACTTGCTTGTGCATAGCTGATAATACACCTGTCAAATCCTACATATGGCCAAGATCCTCCTGTTGGTTGCTCACATTCACAGCGCCTTGTTTTTCTTCAAGTACTCTCCGAGATGTCTCTACGGATTAGTGTTTATATGCAGCAAGTACTGCAGTTAGTTAATAATGTCAAGATCGTTGAGCTTCCCTAATGAAAGAGATACACAACATCAACTGTCATTTTAAACAAACATGCAATCAGGATACCAGCGCTGAAAATATGATCTGCCTAATTTCATGGAGATGATGCAAGAACCAGGCTGCTTTCACAGTGCTTCCTTTGGCGAGCTGCATTTCACAGGATTTCAGGGGAGAAACGGTGGGTTTTCACAAGAGCTGCAAAACTATAGGTTCTGTGAAAAAGAAATCGCCTCAGCAGCTGGAATCCAGAAGGATAAATAGGTGCACTGATTATATCTTCATTGTTCACCAGAGCCGCAGCACTCAGCAAGTTGTAATTATGTTGTGAAGAGCTCAGTTCTGATAGTCAAGTCCTTCCCCATGTGAATATAAACAGTATTTTTCTGTTATCAAAGGCTTGCAGCCAATCCTGTGGCATACATATAGATACACATGTATATACACACACACGTACCTGTATATATACACACATATATATTCATGTATGTGTGTATGTGTGTGCGTATATACACAATACATGCAAATCTATAGAACTAAGATCTTGTAGCTGGATGAGATGGCTCTCACCTGTAATCCCAGCACTTTGGGGTGTCGAGGCAGGCAGATCACTTGAGATCAGGAGTTCAAGACCAGCCTGACCAACATGGTGAAGCGCCATCTCTACTGAAAATACAAAAGTTAGCCGGGCATGGTGGCGCATGTCTGTAATCCCAGCTACTCAGGAGGCTGAAGCAGGGAAGTCACTTGAACCCAGGAGATGACTGTACCACTGTGCTCCAGTTTGGGCAACAGGGCAAGACTCTGTCAAAAAAAAAAAAAAAGATCTTGCCTGTTTTGTCCAAACAGAGTAGAGTTGTGGACACATCAGTATGCCTCCCAGTCAGGTTTCAGCACAGATATGATTAGCTACACTCAGACAATTCATTGGCCAAGGGTCATGCAGAAAGAATAAACGAGGTAGGGCAGAAAACAAAAATGTGGATGAATCAGTCGGGTGCTTGGATTATGCAAAATAATAGGGAAGCTGAGACAACTCATTTTGGAGACATCATCAGCCCAGGTTTCCATACTGTCTATGAGCCACCTCTGATCAGCTTTCTGGTGACCGTTCAGCAAACGGCACATTTCTGGTGGCCTCATTTGTCAATGATATGCCTGCACACACAAATCTCTGGCAGTTACTAAAGTGTTTCATTGGCCATTGTCCTTTGATTTCAGCTTTCTCGTAGTTCCTAAAATCTTGCTCTTTTGGAGATCAGCTAGGTAGCAGCTCTGGTTATTTCGGCTCCCTTTTCTGTGTGCAGTGCATAGAGCCTTGGTAAACATTACCAGCCTTGACTGGGGCAGCTACTTATCTGACCTAGGAAATCTATCCTGGTATATTATTAAACCTTAAAAAATAATTTTAAAAATGTCAAGGCTAAATCACCAGAGGAGTTCTGAAGCTTAGAGAGGAAGGAGAAAGCAGCAAGAGAAATGTGCTCCTTTCCAAAAATGACATTCCCTTCATCTTCAGAATTTGGTAACTTGGGTGCCAAATTCCAGTCAATCAAATGTGGTATGCTGATCTTATATTTTTTCCATCCTTCTTCTTATTCGGCGACCTGCTCCAATTTTAGATATCATATTAATTCATGTGTTACAGTCATCTCTAACACATAGTGAATTGGAGCCTCATACTTTTGAAATCCTACCATCAGAGAAAATGCCTTCAAGGTAAACTCTAAGAACGATAAGACATCATTGGTGCTCAGCAACCAAGGGTAGAAGGTTGCCATGAAGCAGTGGCCAGAAGAGGTTGGAGGGAATAGGGGAAGAGGTAGAACAGGGAAGTGGCTAAGTTTGGGGAATCTGTGTCAGACACATCTGGATTCAAATCTCAGCTCTTTAATTTGACTAAAGTTATAATTAATGTCGGATGAATTTTTCAACATGTATTAGTTTTCTATTGCTGCATAACACATTACCATAAACTTAGCAGCTTAAGGCAGCACATAGTTCTTATCTTACAGTTTCTGTGGTTTAGGAATCTCAGCATGGCTTAGATGAGTCCTCTGCTGAGGGTCTCATGAGCCGTGATCAAGGTATCATCTTTACTGCATCCTTGTCTGGAGGTTTGGCTGGGAAAGAATCTAATTCCAAGTTCATTTAGGTTGTTGGCAGAGTTTACTTCCTTGCAGGCATAAGACTAAAGACCTCCAATTCCCACTGGCTGTTGGCTGGAAGCTGCCTTCAGGTCCACCAGAAGTGCCCTACCACCTGGCTTTCTCCATAGGCAGTTCATGGCTGTTTTCTTCTTCACAGCCAGCAGAAAAGTCTCTCTCACTCTAGTCTGCCAAGACAAGTCTCAAATAATGTAACAAAATCCCGGTCATAATATCCCATCACATTTGCCATATTTTATTGCCAGAAGCAAATTATAGGTAAATATCCCCACACTGAAGGGGATAAGGTTATACAGAAAGTAACACCAAGGGCTGGACATCACGGGGTCCTCTTAGGATTTTGCCTACCGCATTCCACCCTCTAGTTATCATTTGGACAGAAAATAATTTTAAAAGTCATTTTTGAAAGGTAGAAAGAAGAAGCGTTTGAGAATGTAGACTCCTGAGTCAGATATCCAGAGTTCAGATCCCAGTTTTTCAGTTTTACTAAAAGTGTGACCTTGTACAAGTTTCATATCCTATCTGCTTTTCATCTTTCTCCCCTATAAAATGGGAGTGGTAAGATTAGTTACTTTATGGTTTATGGGAAAATTAAATAAGTAGAGCTTGTCAATTATCTAGAAGAGTGCCTGGCAGTTTGTGAGTACTAGGTGTTGACTTAATCGCCATGTTTCCCTTTGCAGCAGACTTGGAAAGAGTATCTTTTGGGTGTAGCTTCTTTAAGCCAATATTATGTGGCAAATCAGAGGCAGAGCCAAGGCTACAACTCAAGAGCCAAGAGCCCAGGTGAGGCTGTCACTGGTTGCAGCCTGTTGTGCTTGCTGAATCTGATTCTGCCACTCCAGCCAACATTTCCTGGTTGATTCAGCCTGCCCTGGGTGCGGGGAGAGGCGCATTTTCTGTAGAGTGGGCTGGTAATGGCCATGGTGGCAGAATGGGCAGAACAGTGTGGAAGCCTGGCTCTCCTCCCGGAACACGTGGATGCCTAGACTTTGGAAGCAGGTTGGAGGGATGAGGCATAAGTTCTATGACGCTCTGCAGAGAGAGGCAGGGCTGTGTGGGTGGAGAGAAAGGAAATGAAGGAGCCACGGTAGATACCAATGGAATGTGCTGAGGTGACCTTGCTCTCTGCAGCAAGCTCAGCGCAGCAGAGGAGGTGATGACTTGCAGTTTCCCATCAGTGCTGCATGAGTCACTCTCCATATGGCAGGTCTTGTCTATCACCGCATTTCCCATGGCAGTTTAAATGGATGCACTGCATGTATGTGCATATATGCATGTGTGCATGTGTGCATACATATGAGTGTATAACTAAGAGCTGTAGGAGTAATGAATCAGTATTTGCTTTGAGGATCTGAGGCCTCTTTCCCCAAAATTAGGCATAAATATGGACATCAGTATGACAAGTCAGCACTTCTACAAAATACACTGTGTCAGTTCAAGGATCTTCGCAAGTTTTAAGGAAATGACTTAAAAGATCACCTTCTTTGGAGTAGAAATTCATCTCTTAGATTGATGGAGACCATGGGGAAAAGGGAAGGGTAAGAGAAACGGGATTCAGGCATGATTCAAGTGGTAAGAAAATAGGGTTGATTTTACATTTGCAAAATAATTCACCATTAACCAAAATGCTTTTCACAAGTCTTCAATCCTCACCAAGACATATGAAGAAAACAAAGCAGATATTATCTTCATTTGCAACAGAAAACAGAGTCTGTAGGAGCTAAAGTAAGGAGCAAAAAGAGAAAAAAAAATAGTAGAACACAGGTCTTCAGAACTCGAATTCAGTTTTCCTCTTCGTCAGAATGGCCTTCGTCAGCAGGCTGATGCCTACGTGAAGGCTATTGCCTAAATATTAATTAGACAAGCCCTGTCCAGGCACTGCCAGCCTAGGAATGCATTACATTAATCTCTCTGAACTTGTTTCCTTATCTATAAAATAAGGAAGATAATAATAATATTCACCTAATTAAGTTGAGGATTAAATAGGTAAATAATCATAAGGGCATAAGAAATTGTGCAAAGCGTTAAATTAAGTGTTGGCTTATTATTTTGGCCTCTTCCCCCAGCCCTCCCACTTAAAAGTACCTCTTCAGGGAGGAATGAACACTATCTTGCTGAATGAATTAATGATTGAATAATGGGGTCTAAATGGAGACAGGAGAGGACCTAGAAACAAGGACAAACACCCAAGGAAAGGAAAGACTCGTTTCTTGGTTTCAGTGACCGACTTTTCCACAATCACCTAATTGTAGTCCAAACTTCAGATTTAAGTGGCCCTTACAGCATAAACCGAAGTTTCCTAAACTCCCAGGGCATTTCTCTCTCCCTCTACTTCATTATCACCTGCTCAATGACTACAAAGCACTGTTTCTCATGCAGGATACAAAACCATTTTAAAGGACTCGTGTGACACCCTGGAGCAGTCAGCTCTTTACTCACTCTCAGTGGGACGCTGGTGACCGTGCTTTGTGGTGGGAGAGCCCTGATCTGCAGTGTCTGCTGACATCTGTGGTGTAAACACTCCCACTCTCACGGATTTCAAGCTACCGTAAATTTAACAACTAGCTGGCAAACTCCTGAATATTTAACAATTGGCTTTTACATGTGGCTTTGTCCCTCTCCCTCACTCCTTCCCACTTCAATAGGAGGATTGGGTCTTGACTGCTAGGTCCATTAAGCCTCACTGAGTATGGGTTGGTAAACACAGCTCCATCACTGCTGTATGGCACTCGCTCTGCACCTTGGGACCTCATTGTGCAGGGCAAGGAATAAGAACACTTGGCATTCTAGGAAAAGGTAACAAATAAGCAGGAGAACCTGGGAATGGAGGCTTCTGAGTTTTATTCCAAACCATGGCATTAATAAATGGATTGAACTGAAGAAAAGCCAAGTTCACCTGTTCCTGGTGCCTTATTTTCTCCATTCATCAGACAGCGACAACAATGACCTCAGTCAGAGGGGAGGCAGAGAGCTTCATTAGCTCATGGTTTTTAGAGGCTCAGATACAAAAGGTAATGTAATAGGAGTGCAAAGCCTCATTATTAGGTAATAACTCTCATCTGGCTGATTCAAATTGCACATCTCTTCATGTCTACCCTTTTTCCAATTACGTTGCTTCATTTTTCTCTTCTGGATATTTTTTTAAAGTCACTTTGAAGTACAGTAATTACTATTTCAATAAAAACCTCACAAAAATGATGAGTTTAAACTAAGTAAAAAAAAGCAGAGAAATCATGCCTCCCCCCACCAACCTCCAACCAAAAAAAAATTTTTGTAACTAAAATTTCATCCCCTGTTTTACAAGCAGCGAAATCAGTGCCTTATTTGGAGAGTGTTCATTCAAGGGGAGAATCTTTTTTATGTGGAAATGATCATTGTACACTTGCCAGATAGTTAATTACATTAGGTTGTTCTGCCCACGATTGCAAATCAGCTTCATACAGAAGGGTCTTGTGGCCAAGATAATAGCAAAAGATAATGCAATAAAACAACTGTGAAAAGAAAATGGTGAAAAGCATAAATGTTGAAAATTGCTGTTTGTTTGTATATATATATATGTATTTTTAGGAGGGCGGCAACATGCTCTTTGCTGTTATCACAAGCATTAAAGTGTAATAGACCATCCGTGAGTTATTTACTGCTCAGAAACACCTGCTCAGTGAGATAAAGTAGCAGCTATCTTTCTAGTTTTAAAATTGACATTCAGCCAGTTATATTTCTGGTCTTTCTCATCACTTAGACGGTTGTTGACTTTTCTTAAATGTCAGAGGAGGTTTTCAACTTAATTTTATGCCTCATGCTAGTTTCTTCCTTGCGCTCTCCAGAGGCCCTTCTCTGTGGCCTCTAAGTCAGCCCCAAGAAAGGGTTGCTGAAATGAAACCTTTCGTTTAAGAATAGAGAGTGCATTTACATCCATCTTTTTGCACGTATTGTGTAGAAAAGGGAATTTATCATATCTCATTCATAATTGCTGTTCTTGGTCTTTCTACATTGTTTACTAAGATGAATAATGTATTAGGCAAGGGTAGTATATACACATATGTAGAGAATCACAGATATGACTATATTCAGAAACCAAGTCTATGTCAGGGCCTGTGTGGTTTCTCCTGATATCTCTCTCCTTCCCTGCATGCCTTCTCCCTTCTCCAACTGCTGAGCCATCTTCTCTGTACTACACAATCCAGATTCTGGAGCTCGAGTCTGATGAACTCAGCCCTTTCCACTCCTAGGCCAAGTTCTTACCACAGACCACTTCACAGAATAACCAGCAGACTACCCAGACAACTCATAGGGAGGGTGAGCATTCACATCTAGTTGATCAGTGGTCATTTCTGCACAAACACAACCTGTCACAACTGCCCTGGGCCGGGCCTCAGCTCAGCACTGTCAGACTATGGGAGATGATGGATGCTGTGTACACACTGACATACTGACCTGTGCTGTGTAAAGTGCTGGGCTTTAAGGCAGTAGGTGCTGACTGAAGTGAGCCCTATCAAGGTTCAGGAAGGAATTGAGCTAGGAATTCTGAACAACAGGGCTTGGCTGCTCGACTTAATTAAAACCCTGGCTCTCCCACTTGATGTCTGAATGACCTTGGACAAGTGATTCAACCTCTTTGTGCCTAATTGCCTCATGTGTAAAATGGAACTTACCGTACTACCAACCTTACAAAGTGGTCACAAGAATAAATGAGCTGACACACAAAGTGCTGAGCCCAGAGTCTGCCAGTGTAAGTGCTTCACATCTGCTTTGTTGTTTGTTTCATAGTTATCTATGGGTATGTGTCTGTGTTTGCCTAAGGTATATAGAATTGAAATTAGTGATAACCCTTGGTCCATGACATGCTTCCATCAATTGCCTGTGCAGTGGTCTCTTTTATGTACGTATTTGTGTGTAAAACATCCAATACCCATCAACCTAAATGCTCCTCCCCAGCTCCTCACCCTTCCTTTCCCAAGAGATAATTGCTATTCTAAATGATATGCTCATCATTTTCTATTTCTTCAAATTATTCCTATAAAAATATATGCTAACAACATATTATTTAGTTTCAGTTGTTTTTAAGCTTTATAAAGTGGTGCAATATGACGTTAGTCTTCCAGGACTTGCTTTTTTTCCTCCAAGTTTGTTGCCATGAAGGTCTGTGATCTTTCATGATCACATCTGTATGATATTCCATTGTGTGACTGTGACACGAATTATCAGTACGCTTAGTAAACGTTAGCTACTTTACAGCTATTACTCACTACCAGCAGCGCCTTTTTGCTCTTTCCTGAGTTAATGCTCATCCTCACCTAGCCACAAATTCTGCCCTTTTATTTAACAGGCATCACCTTCAGTCTTGAGCTGCCCTTTGGTCCAGGAGTGGACCGACGTGGTGGGTATACGCCTGCTTCCCCCTTCCCTTTCTCAGGACCCTGCATCCTTAAAATACTCCCCTGCTATTTGCTCAACTGGATTCCATCTGAGAGAATAGACCCAGACAAGTCACTGATAGGAAGAGTAAATTGGTTGTTGCCTTTTAATTTTTTCAGTGAGAATGGGAAGAGCTTTTATTGACAAGGCTGTTATGCAAATGTGATTCTATCACAGTGCGTTATTGGCATTCTTATTACCTGGAACTACTGTAATCTTGCCCTCAGCTTCCTCCCCAACCTATCTTCTTTTATCCTTTCACTGATTGTTCTAGTAGAAAAACTGTAGACTACAATACTCTGCAGATTCATGGGTAGGTAAGAAACAGCTTCGCAAGTGTTGTCTGGAGACAGATATGGTCATAAAGCAGGACTTCCAGGTCCCGGCTGAGTTTTCCTCCTGGTGACCACTGACGGCCCAGTAGAAAAACTATAAAGTGACCCTTATTAGTTTGGCCCAGCTCCCTCCCAGGCAATTACTGCAGTAAAGCTCAGAAGCTGAATTCTGATTGATTCTGGAAGATTAAGCAAGAAAATGAAGCTGCCATAATACTGTAGCCAGATCGGTAACCTGGCTTTGAATTCATGTACTGATCCAAAAGAAAAAGGCATGCTGCCAACATTTCATGGAGGTTATCTAAGTTACATCACATTTTTAAATGCCGATTTTGACCTTTTTCCCATGTCAGAAATATATACCCACACTTCTGATTACAGACTAGATGCAACGGATTGTAGTTTCATATTTTTCGTCCCTCTGTATTGATCATATTTTTTTCCCATCTTTGAGAGGAAGAGGCTAGGCAGCAGAAGAGAAGACAGGAGTGGTGGAATTGAACCTCTATGGTAGGCTTTCCCTATAAACTGCAATGCAACCTGTGTCTAGTATAGGGGCCACATTTGGACAAGTTTTCTTCATTTATTCTAGAACATTGTCAATGCTTATACACTTGAATGTTTGCCAGCTCTGTCTCTGTCCTCAAGGAGCCCACATGAGGGACAGGTAGAGAGACTCAGAGATACAGCCCCCCTTGCTGGGTGCTGTGGTGGGATTTGAATAAATGGCTGTGTCTCTCATGGAGGAAAAGGTTTTTCTATAGCTGGTGAGAATCAAAGCACACAGCCACGTGGTTTGGCTATTCCACTGTCTTCACTTGACATGACTTTATTATTCCAAGAAACCCTTGCCCAGAAAGAAAAAGATTTGTATCTTTATCTGAACATTCTTAAAAATCCATTTAAAATTGCTCAACTTTTTAATACATAGCATCAAGTGATGATTTATGCTCCAAATTACTCCCAAACTTCCTGCCAAAACCCTCCCCTTCAGTGTCCACCATTCATAATCTTTACCCAATCCTAATCGAGCTTCTTCATTGAAAGGCCCACCTCACACAAGACTTCACAGCCTCAAAACTAGCCCGGCTTTGCGCTGCTTCCTCCAAGACACTACAAGAATTCCATCAGCATCATGTTCTTCCCCCCATGGCATGCAAGAAACTCAGCTTTGACTTACCAACATTTTGTTTGAGTGGCTGTGTTTGATAGCGAGGAGAAAGAATGACAGAGTAGATGACAAGTGGTATTTGAAAATAAATGGGACTTGCCCAATGATGGGAGAAGGGAAGAACACTCCAAGAGGGAAGAATGGATGCCTAAAGGCAAGAAGACTTAAAGGTTACAAGTCCCACTGTACTCTGGGGCCTTAACTGAATTGTATCTGAAGGAATGGTTTCACCTTCTCTTTGCGCAAAAGGGCAGGGTCTTAGAAAGCCTCTCTCCCATGATTAAGGAGGTTTGGCTCATGTTGGGACCCTGTGAATCACTTCAGGGACAATGAGCAACTCCACTGCTGGTTGCCCAGAGGCCAACTGCCACCCCTCCCAGCTGGAGTTCTCCCAACACCTAGGTTCTGTCTCTTCCGCACCACCTGCCCAGCTTTCTTCAGTTCCCACTTCACTCCATTCCAGGAGATCACCCGGTTTCACGTGAATGAACCCAAGTCCACTCCATGTGCACCTCACTTAGCCCAGCCCTCTGCCATCATCATCATGGTCATGTCCCCAGAATCTGTGCTGGGAAAAGCTGCTCAGCACAACACACTTGAATATACCATGTTTTGCCCTATAGACCCAATGATCTCTTATTTTTCCCTAGGTGCCCTCCTTCCTGGGGGCTGCAATAAAGCTCCAATTAGACTCTTCAAGGCAGGATTTTTTTTCCCAGAAGCCCCAGAGCCTTCTGTAAGGGGTTCAGAGATGTGGCAGATTGGGCTCAGGTTATTGGACCTCTGAGACCATCCTGGCCCGGTCTGTATCTTCCCACAAAGAAAGCAATCTGGGAACAAGCCCAGGCTTCAGCCTTGGTACCTAGAAAGAAGCTATGACCCAAGTGTGCCTATTTGTCATAGGCCATTTTTCCCCGTGACAATTTCATTTCAGCTTCCCAAGTTGATCTGCACTTTCCCTAGGGAGGAAACAGCACTACACATATGGAAAGATTTTGCTCTCCTAAAATCTCAAGGAGCCCGGTATCTATGGGTGCAATGAATCGGAAACTTGTTCCCAGACAGACCTGTGTCCAATTCTGGCCCTAACCCTGACCGTGACTTTGGATGGGGTTCTTAAACTTTCTTAAGTTCACTACATGGTGAAAGATGATTATCCTGATGGATGTCACTGGGTTGTGGGGTTGCCAGAGGAGAAAAAGCACCTAGCACGTTTCAAGAACTCAGCAAAACGTCCCTTTTCCCCTCTTCTCCCCAGCGCTTAGCCACAAGGCCTGATTCCCATTCAACCTGCTGTTAATAAGAGACTTGACCTTTTAAAGCAAGAAATTCATGATTTAACACTCGCAGCAGCTGTCTACGATGGAAACCATGGACTTTTTATAACCTCCCCCTTTGCATTCCCACTGAAAGTTTAAAAGTTGTCTTCAGACGTCTCAGAGGGTAGAGATGGTGGCAAAAATGGGTGTTGGGAAGGGCAGGGTGGCTGAAACAGTGCCTTCAAGCATAGAAAGTGTAAAATCTCCAGCATAAGCCAACCTGTCACTCTTGGTGTGGCTTGTGAAATTGTCACGGCCTGGAGCATGTAGGTCACCTCTCCTTGGCAGAAATCCCAAAGGCTTTAGCATTCATGACTGTCTGGCATTTCCCAGGGTTCTCGCGTGAGCTACAAAGACATCCCTTAGCTTGCTGCCGAATGAAAGATATATTACTCCCCTGTCTTTCTTACCTGTCATCCTCTCACACGCTCAGATAATTTAGTCTGGGACGCACAGTTCTCCAAACCAGACACACTGAAACAATCTCGCATGCTCCCACATCTCTGCAACCTGCAGAAACTAGGTGTGATTTCAAAGTCAACTGTTCAAAGAGAACAGGAAGCTGGGTCTGGGAGAAGAGGTAGAGATGTTTGCTTTGCAAACTTTTTTGTTAATTTTAGTTCCTGTCCCCAGGCCTTTGGTTACAACTAGAGAGAGCTCCCTCCAGCCTGAGAAGGTGAACATAGCATTTCTCAATAACCCTTGAACCATTGGCCAAACCTCAGATCTTGACGCTTTTCCCTAAGGTTATGGCCACCAAAGCTGAGTCTTAAAAGTAATAACAAGAATAGAAAACCACAGGATTAAAGAATACTGGGAGGACCCAGGAGGCTTCACGTAGGCTGAAAGCACCCTCTGCTGGGAATAAGCAAGACAGCACCACCTGTCTTTGCTTTTTCTATTCAACTACTGTCCCGGTAGTTTGCCCCCGACATTCTGTGTTCGCACAACAAATACATTCACCTCTCAAGCCACCTTTCCCTCTCGTCTGGGACCTGAGCCAGAATTCTTCATGCTTCTCAGCTATATTTTCATTTTATAGCCCACAAAAATGCCAAAATAGACAAGTGTTTAAAAATAATGTATTTCAAAACTGTGATTTGGAAACATACACGTTTTTGGTATTGAGCTGACCTAAGTTTTGACTATAATTCCTTGGACATTTTTTGCATTGCAGGATAAGAAGAAACCTTCCAAGAAGAATACTATAATTGGTGATTAAATCTCTGATCTATTCAGGAGTATTGTTACAGACCTGTCAATTCCATTTTTGCCTAGGATACTCTGACTTACTATTTCTGTAGGTCAACTTATAGGTAGTGAGGGAAAGGCAATGTCAGGTATGCAAGAAGAAGCCTCCTCCAAAGACTGTACTGGAATTTACCATTAACACTTAAAGTGACAGGCCCATACAAGCTATTTCTATAAAAACAAAGCTACCTTTCATATCTATAGAAAGATGCTGCTCAAATAATAGAAGCACTGTACTAGAAGTAGAGAGATCACTAGAAAACATTGAATTGTCCCAATAAACAAGGATTTGCGTTAGTCACAAGACTTGGGACTTCTATCATTTTACACATCTGTGAGTGGTTCATGCTTTTAAGAAATATTTGAGCATCTACTGCTTGCTAGACACCAAAATAGACCCTGGGACACAACTGTGAACAAGAGAAAGAAAATCTGCCTTCTAAAAACTTGCAGGCTGGTGAAGAGGGCAATACACTCAAATACTACAGCTCACTGGTACCAGTGTTATGACAGGACAAACCCAGGGTATCTAGAAGTGACTGGCAAGGGGCTGTGGCCCAGAGAAGCAAAGAAAATGGGTGCAAAAGTATATAAAGAACTATATGACTGAGTTATTTTTTTAATATTTTGCTTTTTATTATAGTAAAATGTACATGACATAAAAACTTACCATTTTAACCATCTTAAATGTGCAATTCAATGGCATTAAGTACACTCACAGATGGTTGTACAACCATCATCACTGTTCATTTCCAGAACACTTTCATCAACCCAGACAGAAACTCTATATCCATTAAAAAATAAAATCATTCCCTCAGCCCCTGATAACCTCTATACTTTTTTTGCATCTGATTTTTTCTACTCAAGGCACCTCTTATAAGTGAAATAATACGATATTAGTCCTTTCATGTGTGGTTTACTTAGCATAATGTCCTCAAGCTTTATCCATGTTGTTCTGTGTGAAATAATTTTATTTTTAAAAAAGAATGAATAATATTTGGCTGGGTGCAGTGGTTTATGCCTGTAATCCCAGCACTTTGGGAGGCTAAGGCGGGAAGAATCACCTGAGGTCAGGAGCTCAGGAGAAGCCTGGCCAACATGGTGAAACCTCATCTCTACTAAAAACACAGAAATTAACCAGGTGTGCTGGCAAACACCTGTAGTTCCAGCTACCCAAATAAAATATATAGAATATATACAATGTATACACTACACACAAAAATTAACTCAAAGTAGGTCAAAGATTTAAATGTAAGAGCAGAACTATAGAACTCCTAGAAGAAAGCAGGAAAGCCATCGTGACGCATTCATGACATGAGATTTGGTGAGAATTTCTTGGATGTGACACCAACAGCATGGGTGGGGGGGCAGGATGGTCACCTGAACCCAGGAGGTTGAGGTTGCAGTGAACTGAGATAGTGTCACTGCACTCCAGCCTGGGCAATAGAGTGAGATTCTGTCTCAAAAAAAGAAAAAATGAAAAATATCTATTATATGCATATGCCACATATACTACATTTTGTTTACCCATTCATACTTTGATGAACAATTGGATAGTTTCCGTCTTTGACTATTGTGAATAATGCTGCTACGCACCTTGGTGTACAAGTATCTGTTAGAGTACCTACTGCCATTTTTTTTTTTTTTTGAGTATATACCTAGAAGTGGAATTGCTGGATCACATGGTAATTTTATGTTTACATTTTTGAGGAACCACCATACGGTCTCCCACAGCAGCTGCACCATTTTACATTCCCACCAGCAATGCACAAGTGTTCTCATTTCTCCACCTCCTCACTAACACTTGTCATTCTGGGGGTTGTTTGTTTTAAATATATATAATAACCATCCTAATGGGTGTGAAGTGGTATCTAAATATAATTTTGATTTTCATTCCCTTAATGACTAGTGATGTTGAGCATCTTTTCATGTGCTTATTGAAAATGTGTATCTTCTTTGGAAAAGTGTCTATTCAATATACTGGCCCATTTTTGAATTGGGTTGATTTGTTTTGTTACGATTGAGTTATATGAATTCATTATATGTTCTGTCTATAAGTCCCTTAACAGATGCATTATTTGCAAATATTTCCTCCCACTCTGTGTGTTGCTTTTTCACTCTCTTAATAGTGTCCTTTGATGCACAAATGTTTTTAATTTTAATTGAATCAAAATTAGCTATTTTTCTCTTTTGTTACCCATGTTGTTGGTGTCACATCCAAGAAATTCTCACCAAATCTCATGTCATGAATGCGTCATGATGGCTTTCCTGCTTTCTTCTAGGAGTTCTATAGTTCTGCTCTTACATTTAAATCTTTGACCTACTTTGAGTTAATTTTTGTATGTAGTGTATACATTGTATATATTCTATGTATTTTATTTGTGGTTAGCCAGGGGTTACATATAACACCTTATAGTTATAATTTTCTATTTTTAATTAATACCAACTTAACTACAATTATGAAAACTCTACTTCGGTAAAGCTCTGCTCCCCTCTTTATGATATTGATGTCACAAATTACATCTTTTTTTATTATTTTTTATTTTTTTGAGATGGAGTCTCATTCTGTGACCCAGGCTGGAATGCAGTGGCATGATCTCAGCTAACTCCAGCCTCCACCTCCCCGATTCAAGCAAAGCTTCTGCCTCAGCCTCCAGAGTAGCTGGGATTATAGGATTATGCCACCAGGCCTGGCTAATTTCTATATTTTTAGTAGAGATAGAGTTTCACCATGTTGGCCAGGGTGGTTTTAAACCCCGACCTAAAATGATCCACTCACCTCAGCCTCCCAAACAAAATTTAAAAATTACATTTTTAAACATTGTGTGCCTAAAAGTATAAATATATAATTATTTTATGCATTTTTTCTTTTAAATTCTATAGAAAATAAATTTTAAAAATGGACTAACAAACAAAATTATTATAATACTGGTTTTTACATTTGCCCATGTATTTACCTTTACACATTTTACTTTTTACAAACTGTTTTAGCTATTATAGTTCCTTAAGCTTTCCTTATAAATTTTAGAATCCTATTGTCATACCTTAAAAAAGGCTTGCTGGAATTTTGATAAGAATTGCATTAAACTTATATATCAACTTCAAGAAAATTAAAAATTTTACTACGTTGAATCTTCTAATTCTTGAACACGGTACAGTGCTCCATTAGTTTAGATATTCTTTAATTTTTTTCATTAGTGTTCTGTAGTTTTCTATAAATGCTGATTACATCCTGTCAGTTGATGGTGGTGTTGAGTTCTTCTATATCTCTGCTAATTTGCTTATTGTTTTGCGAGTTGTTGATAGAGGAGTTGTTGACACAGTTCCAACTATAACTGTGGATTTGCCTAATTCTGTTTTTGGTTGTATCAGTTCTTGCTTCACATATTTTGCAGCTCTGTTGTCTAGGGCATATACATTTAAGAGTATATATTTTAAATAATGTACTTTTTCTATCTCTTATAACATTCTGTGCTCTGAAGTCTAATTTACCTTATATTAATATAACCACTTCTGCCTTCCTTCAATTAATATTTGCATGATTTATCTATTCCTACTCATTTTATTTTATTTTTAATTGACACAAAACAATTGCACATATTTATAGGATACAGTGTGATATTTTGATATCTATATAGAATGCATAATGGTGAAATCATGATAATTGGCATACCCATCACCTCAAAAGTTTATCATTTTTTTGTGTTGGGAAAATTCAAAATCCTCTCCTGTAGCTATGGTAAAATATAGATTATTGTTAACCATACTATTCTAAAGGACTATGAAACACTAGTAATTATTCTTCCTGTTTAGCTGTAATTGTGTATCCATTAACCAGTCTCTTCATAGCCCCTCTTCCCCACTACCTTTCCAGCCTATAGTTATACCTAAAGAAAATACTTGTGAACTATTAATCTGACAACAGATTAATATATAGAATATTAAAGGAACTCAAACAACACAACAGCAAAGAAAAATTTTAATAGGCAAATTATCTGAATAGACAGTTTTCAAAAGAAGACATACAAATGGTAACATGTATATAAAAAATGCTGAACATTACTAATCAACAGGGAAATGCAAATCAAAACCACAATGAGATACAATCTCCCCCCAGTTAGAATGGCTATTATCAAAACGACAAAAAAATAACAAGTGCTGGGCCGGGCGCGGTGGCTCAAGCCTGCAATCCCAGCACTTTGGGAGGCCGAGGCGGGTGGATCACGAGGTCAAGAGATCGAGACCATCCTGGTCAACACGGTGAAACCCCGTCTCTACTAAAAATACAAAACATTAGCTGGGCATGGTGGCGCGTGCCTGTAATCCCAGCTGCTCAGGAGGCTGAGGTAGGAGAATTGCCTGAACCCAGGAGGCGGAGGTTGCGGTGAGCCGAGATCGGGCCATTGCACTCCAGCCTGGGTAACAAGAGCGAAACTCCATCTCAGAAAACAAACAAACAAAAAAATAATAACAAGTGCTGGTTAAGGAAAAAAGGAAACATTTATACACTGTTGGTGAGAATGTAAGTTAATACAACCATTATGGAAACCAGTATGGAGATTCCTCAAAACACTAAAAATAAAACTACCATACGATCCAGCAATCCCACTACTAGGTATACAGGTAACCCTTAAAAAACAGAGGTTTGCCCCTTCCACATTCTCTCGTGGAAGTCTGTCTTCCCCTGCTAAACTCCATCTTTCTGTATTTCCTAACACTCTCGTGGAAGCTGCTTTCCTCTCCTGGGTTGCATCTTTCTGGATTCTCTCACTCAGTGTGAGAGTTAGCTCTTTCTTTCTCTCTCCTTCTCCTGTTTCTCTCTGTCTAAATAAATCACTTTCTAAAACAAAAAACAAAGAAACAAACAAAACAGAGGTTTGAACTGCACAGGTCCACATACATGTAGATTTTTAAAAATAAATATATTGGAGAATTTTTTAGAGATTTGTAAGTATTTGAAAAACCTTACAGAGAAACCACATAGCTTAGAAATATTGAGCAAATTAAGAAAAAAATGGTATGTCATTAATGCATAAAATACATGTAGATACTAGTCTTTTTTATCATGTACTGCAATAAAATATATAAAAATTTATGATAAATAATTAAAATGTATCAAAACTCATACACAAACACTTAAAGACTATACAAGATACCATGGAAATCAAGAGAAACATAAACAAACATAAAAAACACAGTATTAAATCACAACTGCACAAAGTTAACTGTAGTACACATTGTATTACTGCAATCATTTTGTGGCCACCTCCTGTTGCAACTGCAGTGAGCTCAAATATTGCAAGTATCTGCTTAAAACATTGTGTGACACTGATCATCTCTGTGTGAGCAGTTTGTCTCTTCAGTAAATTGCATAGCACAGTAAAAGGTGATCTCTTACAGTTCTCACATATTTTTCATTGCGTTCAGTGCAATATCATAAACTTTCAATAACACCAAGAAGTCCATACAAAGAGCCACTACTGATGCTAGGAGTGCTTCCAAGAAGCAGAGAATAGTGACAACATTAGAAGAAAAAGTTGATTTACTTGATATATATATATATATATACTGTAGAGTGAGGTCTGCAGCTGTAGTTGCCCACCATGTCAAATGAATACAGTGTAAGAACCATTGTGAAAGAAAGGAAAGAAAAAGTTTGAAGCTGTCACTGCGGCTGTTCCAGTAGGCATGAAAACCTTGCACTTTTTGTGAAATGTTAATACCTTCTTATCTCATATTGAAAATGCAGCTTTTACGTGGGTGTAGAACTGCTATAAGAAAGGCATACCTATAGACTCTACTATGATTTGAGGGAAAGAAAACAATCATTATAGGACAACTCAAAGCAATAGGAAGGTGAAGGGTCTAAAGCTGGAGAAACTAATGCCAGCAAAGGATAGTTTGATAATTTTAACAAGAGGTTTTTAGAGGCTTTAAAAATGCCAAGAAAACAGGAGAAGCAGTTCCTGCTGACCAAGAGACAGCAGATAAATTCCCAAATGCCATTAAGAATATTATCAAAGAGAAAAAATATCTGCCTGAACAAGTTTTTAATTCAGACAAAAGTGCATCATTTAGTGGAGGGAGGCTGCGGGGGGCCACAAAGGACATCTATTATTAAAGAAGAGAAGTGAGCACTAGGATTTAAGGCAGGGAGGAGATAGACTACCTCTACCATTTTGTGCAAATGTAGCCAGGTTTATGATCAAGACTGCCCTTATCTATAAAGCTGCTAACTCCTGAACCTTGAAGGGAAAATATAAATACCAGTTGCCAGTCTTTCAGCTGTACAACAAGAAGGCCTGGACAACAAGAGCACTTTTTCTCAAGTGGTTCCAGCAATTATTTTTCTCTGAAGTCAGGAAACACACTGCCGTTAAGGGATTGCCTTTAAAATTCTTTTGATATTGTACAATGACCCCTGCCACCCAAACCCCACGAGTTCAGCACTAAAGTGGCCTACTTGCCCCCAAACACAATGTCTCTAATTCAGCCTCTAGATCAGGGAGTCATCAGGCTCATTTGTACTCGGTAGTCCATGGAAAGGCTCGTCAACTCTATGGAAGAGAACATCATGAAAGTCTGGATGGATTAAACCAGCAAAGATGCCATCATTGTTACAAAAAAAGCCACGGAAGCCATCAAGTCAGAAACAATAAATTCCTGCTGGAGGTAACTGTGTCAAGATGTTGTGCATGGCTTCGGGGGATTGACAACACAACCCATCAAGGAAATCATCGAAGAAATTGTGAATATATCAAAAAGGTGGGGCATGAAGGGATTCAAGACATGAATCTCAGAGATATTCAAGAACTAACAGACACCACAGCAGAAGAATTAACAGACGACAACTTAATGGAGATGAGCGCTTTTGAATCAGTACCTGATGATGTGGAAGAAGTCGCAGAAGAGGCAGTGCCAGAAAACAAATTGGCATTAGATGATCTGGCAGGAGGGTTTCAATTATTCACAACTGCTTTTTACATCTTTTATAATGTGCTCCCTTCTATGATATGGGCACTGAAACTAAACCAAATGATAAAAGCAGGATTGGTACGGTGTAGAAACACTTTTAGAGAAATGAAAAAAAAAATGTCAGACAAAAATTATGATGTATTTCCTTTAAGTACCACCAAGCGTGCCTGCCCTCCCCACCTCCCCTTCTACCTCTTCCACCTCTTCAACCTCTGCCATCTTTGAGACAGCAGGACCAAACACCTCCTCTTCCTTCTCCTACTTGACCTACTCAATGTGAAGAGGCAAGGATGGAAACCTTAATGATGATCCTTTTCTACTTAATGAATACTAAATATATTTTTCTTCCTTATGATTTTCTTAATAAATTTTTTTCTCTAGCTGACTTTATTGTAAAAATACTGTATATAATACATATAACCCAAAATATGTATTAAGTCAACTGTTATAAGTGAAGCTCTGGTCAACAATAGGTCAACAACGTTAAGTTTCCAGGGAGTTGAAAGTTATGTGTGAGTTTTCGATTGCATAGGGGCTGGCACCTTTAACCCCCATATTGTTTAAGGGTCAACTGCATATCGAAAGGAAAGGGAAGCAATACGTTGAAGTGATATCTGCACTCCCATGTTTATTGCAGCACTGTTCACAGTAGCCAAGACATGGGATCAACCTAAGTGTCCATCAATAAGATAAATGGATAAAGAAAATGTTGTAGAGATAGACAATTGAATGCTATTCAGCCATAAAAACTAATAAAATTCTATCATTTGCAGCAATATACATGAACCCAGAGAACATTATGTTAAGTGAAATAAGACAAAAACAGAAAGATAAATACTGCATGTTCTCATTCATATGTGAAAGCTAAAAATTTTGATCTCCTATTCCTACCTTTTATTTTCAACCTGCATGTGGTATATGAATTTCTCACAGACAGCAGATCAAGTCATGTATTTTAATCTACCCTGCCAGTTTCTGTCTTTTAATTAATTATTGATATGTCTGTCAGTGTTTACGTCTGCCATTTTATTTTTTTTCTTATTTTTTGTTTTGTTTGTTCTCTCTGCTTTTAGTTTCTCAGTTTTCTTTTTCCTAACTTCCTATGTTACTTAAACATTTTTAGAATTCCTTTTTAATGTATGTATAGTAATTTTTGTGTTGTCTCTGTATAGGCATTCTAGTGGTTGCTCTAAATATTACATTATATGCACATAACATTTCATAGTCTAATTATAGCTTTACCAGTTTCAATAAACTATAAAACACTTACCTCTTTTATGTCCTTTTACCTTCTTCCATTAATAAGACAATTGTCTTAAATGTTTCTTCTGCATACATTTAGAACCACATCAAACAGTATTACATTTCTGCTTCAACCACAAAACATAATTTATAAAGCTCTGGAATAAAAAGAATGCCTATTGGCCTGTCATATTTGCTCAGAATTTTGCTTACCATGTTCTTTCTTTCTTCCTGGTGTTCCATGGTTTCTTCTTCTACTATTTCATTTCCGTTTAGGAATGAATACCATTTTAGTTATTACCATTTCATTTCTGTTTAGAAAACTTTCTTTAGCTATACTTTCTGGGTATAGATTGGCTGGAAACAAATTGTTTTAGTTTTCCTTCATCTAAGAACTCATTGACTTCCTCTTCATTTCTGAAAAATATTTTTGCTCAGTATCAGATGCTGGTGGACTGTTCATTCTTTTCATCACTTGAAAAATATTGTGCCATCTCCGTATGGACTACAGTTTCTGAAGAGAAATCTGCTGTAATTTATAGTGTTTTCTCCTGTAGCTAAAGTATCATCTTTCTGCGGCTGCTTTCAAGATTTTAAAATCCTGTAACTTTAGTTTTCAAAAGTCTAATTATTAATTGTCTTATGTAGATTTATTTAGGTGTATCCTCTTTGGGGTTTGATCAGCTTCTCATAAAGGCAGGTTTACGTGTCCTGCCAAGTTTTCTGCCATTACTTATTCAAGTCATTTTTCAGTCCTGCCCTTTCTCCTCTCCTTTCAGAAATCCAGTGACATGAAGCTTAGATCTTTTGTTATATTCCCACATGTCCCTGAGGCTATATTTATGGTTGTTTTGCTTTTAATAAATTTTCCCTTTTTTATTCAGATTGGATAATTTGATGTCCTGCCTTCAAGTTCACTGATTCTATCTTCTGTCCCCTCCATTATGCTGTTGAGCACATCCAGTGTGTGTTTTTTATTATGGTTATTATGTTTTCAGTTCTAAAATTTGTTTGTAAATATTTTTTCTTGTTATATCCTCTATTTCTTTGCTTTGACTTTCTGTTTCTTTGTGGAGACTTTCAATATTTTTATTTCAAGCAGGTTTGTAATTGCTTATTGAAGAACTTTTAGCACAACCACATTAAAGTCTTTGTGAGAGAATTCCAGTATATCTGTTACCTTGGGGCTGGCATATCTTGATTACCTCTGTATTCGCTTTGAGCTCTTCCTGCTTCTTGGTATGACAACGAATTTTTGATTGAAACCTGAACATATTGGTGTTATGCTATGAGGAGGGATCTCATTTAAACCTTTTGTTTTACCTGGCTTTTCCTGATACTTCTCTGATGAGGGAATGGGATGTGCACCACCTTGTTACTGGCAGTTAGAGACAGAAGCACAGCTTCCCCACCTGGCCTTCATTGACACCTGAGATGGGGTGTTCCCTGTTACTGCTAGGCAGGTGTGATGGTTCTAGAGCCTCTCGCGGTATACACTGATAACATGGTGACAGTGGCCTTATTGCCAATGGACAATGACAAAGGTCCTGACTCTCTGCTAGGCCTCCTATGATGCCATCCCAGTAAGGAGGGGGAGGGGTGCCATCTCAATGCCAGATGTAGGTGGAAGTCCAGACCCCACATATGGTCACCATTGACACCACAGTGGGGATACCCCATTACTATGTGGTGGGGATACAAGTCCCAACACCCTGCTTAGTCTTCGCTAACACCATATCACTGGGGGTGTTGAGCTATCTCATGACAGCCTTGCAAGGGCGGGCATCTAGTCTCCCCTCTCAATCTTTGCCAGTCGAATGGAGATGATGGCACAGTTTTTTCTGTGGTATTTGGCAGAAATAGAGAAGTTATTATCTATACTTCTAGTCCTTTCTGTCCTAGGTTTCCCTTTCTTGGACTTTTAGCTAGAAGAGCCAGCTTTTCTTGTTTGTTTGTTTGTTTTCCTCTGTGCTCACTGGCATTTCTGTGCTGCTAGTTTCTCCAGCAAAAAGTCTAGAATATAGAAGGCAAAAAGAAAATTCAGCAAACTCACCACCATGTCATTCCTCTGGCTCCAAGGCCCTAGCTAGTCAGCATTCTTCTTTGTACCTTTCAGAGCCTTCCTATATTTGATGTATACACACAGATATTCCTCAACTTCCAATGGAGTTACATTCAAATAAATCCATTGTAACATGAAAATATTGTCTCAAAAATGTGTTTAATACACCTAACCCTAACCCTACTATGCTTTGAACACTGAAGTTAGCCTACAGTTGGACAAAATCAGCTAGCGACACAGTACACTGCAGAGTCTCAGTTCCTCACATTCCTGGTCCTGCGGGGAGCTGCAGACACTGCCCAGTGTTACAGGAAGTTACCATTCCACACATCCCTAGCCCAGGAAAAGATCAAACTCTGAAGGGTGAAGCTAATACTGAATGAATGCTTCTTTCACATCATCATAAAGTTGAAGTCAAACCATCATAAGTCAGAGACTCTGCAGAACAAAACGTAGAATACGAAGCAAGGTACAAGCGGCACTCAGAAGATGATGTATGCCTTGAAAATGCTTTTATTATTAAAGAAAACTGAAAATGAAAAAGACCTACTAGTGTTTTAATTAGGAAAACAACAAAACTATTTTAGAAAAGAAGGTAGATATTTTATAAATAAAAAGGCATAAGTCTATAAAATAAAACATTTGTCTTATGCAATATGACATGCTACACTCTGGGGGGGAGACCCCATAAGTGCCAAGGCAGGAGTCAGAAGCCTCAGCCTTTTCCCATATAAATAATGAAGAAGAAAATAACTAGAGATATAACCATGCTAGTTATTCATAGATAATCTTATTCATAGGTCATCTTAGTCATTTATAGGTGATCTTAGTTATTCATAGGTAATCATTAAGATTATACATACATACTTAGCATAATCTTTTACTAATGCCTCTCAGCACGAAGTGTGAACCTAAGGTGACATTGTGAAAGAAGTGACCGTAAGCAAAACGCTTTAAGGCCTCTGTCACACCCGTGTAAGGGCTGCTGGAGGGCGCCTTGGCTGTGTGGCAGAACCAGCACTGGGAAAGCGCCCGCTGTCTAGCCAGCTATGGAAGGGAACGTCCGAAATGTCCTAGACAACTCCTTCCTCGAGGGAATTAGGAGAAAACCCCACTTCTCCAAACTCTTGCGGTAGGCCTGATGGCTGCCAGGGAGGCCCACAGACATCCGGGGCCTTAGCTGTCTCTATGTGAGGCTGTGCCTCAGTGGTCACGTTCCATGTCTACTTTCATGTCCCACTTCTGCATCTGGTTCCTCCTTTTCTAAGAAGATAGAATCAGTAATAGTAACATAAATCTTAATGTCTTTGTTCTTTCTTGACAAGTACGAGAAAAGTGCTGACGCATTAGGTTTTCTACTCAACTCACTACTTGAAAGAGCTTGGCCGCTATCTCCAAGACATGGGATTTACCTGACCCTATCACTGACCACCATTACTTACCCTACCTACCCTGTCCCCTGCTTTGTACTCAATAAAATCAGAGTGTCCAGGCACTCCAGGCCACTGCTGGACCCCGCACTTTGGGTGGCAGTGGACCCCTCTGCCCAAACTCTTGTTTTCTCTTTCTCAGTGTCTTGTGTCTTTTATTTCCACAGTTTCTCATCTCCACCCCTGTGGAAAGGGGCTCACAGGACCCTGTAGGGCTGTACCCCACAATGCATATCCCAAACTTTGGCACACGCACACACACATATCTTTTGCATGTTTGGCTAAGCTGGCATGAAATAAAGATTTGAAAGACCTGAACACTAAACTTACCAAGCTTCATCTAATGAAAATACAGAAAATAGTGTTAGAAGAACACACCGGATATGTCCTTTCATATGGTAGGGATTTCACTAGAGTAACGTTTCTGGTGATTCTTCAATCCTAGCATACTGTTTTCCAAAGGATTAATCTTATTGTTCAGCATAGAAAGAAAAATGTGGCATACAGGTGGGCAAATCCTTCCCCTTCTCTTTTTCTTAGAACTAAGCTTCTCAGGGAACTTCATTCCCTTAGAACTAAGGGAACTAAATAATCTGCTCTAACACTCTATGCCATAATTTAACCATAGCAGCTACCATCCATTATGAGAGAAGGCCACATCTGCCTAGCACTCCCTGAAACCACATGGGTCACGCTGCCCAATGTTTATTATTAAAATATTCACTTGCCCATGCTTTAAGTCACAGTCAAAATATCAGCGTGATCAGTAATAAAAGGAATAAGTTGGATACCATCTATCAACTGTTTGTTTTGTTTCTTGATGCTGCCAGAGAACTCTTGTGGAGAAGACAGGTGTATTATGGTGGGCTGCCCTCTAAAAACCAAACAATAATTACAGAATGCACTTTTTATTTAAAATCACATGGCACATTTATTAAAAATCACAACAGACTAGACCATAAAACACATCTCAACAAACTGCAAAGAACTGGTAACATATATGTTCTTCCTTGACTAAAAAGTAACTCAACAGGAATCAGTAAATGAAAGGAAACATTGTTTTAAAAGCTCACTTTTGAAATTACAAAGTGAAACATTTTTTAATAACTCAAGAGCCAAGGAGAGGATTATAATGGAGAGTTTATAAATACTCAAGACTAACACATAGTAAAAACACATCAAAACTTGTAAGATACAATACTTAGAATAAATTTGTGAGCCCAAATTCTTATATAACAAAAAAAAGGCTAAAGATGAAATATGCTCTCATCTTAAAAAGTGTAAAAAAATCAGAATAAAAATGAACCAAGATTAAATAAGGGTACGATAAACTTAAAAGTAACCATTAATGAAATAGAAAACAAAAAATAACAGAGGTAAGCAAAGCTAAAGAGAAAGATCTAGAAAAAAAGTAAAATTCACAAATTTGTAGCAAGATGAAGAGAGAGAACACCACTATTACCAACAACAGTAAAATGAGATGTAAGGAATACTGAGTATCTTTAGGTAGGCATATCTAGAGATATATCAGATATTAAAATGACTGTGAGTATTATGAAAAACTTCATGCCACTAAATTATAAAGCACAAAGAAAACTTGCAAATTCAGAGAAAATATAGATTACTAAAACTTATTAACAAAGAAATAGAAAACACAAATGGTCCTATAACTATTTTTTTAATTGAAACACTCATTAATCTTTTCTGAATGAAAGTGTGAGGTCAAGACATGTTTACAGGCAAGTTCTACCTAACACACAAAAAAGGAAAAAAAGTAATTTTAAACAAACATTTCCAGTCTATTTTTAAAAGAGAAAAACACATTACTTTATATTAGTCAATTGGCATATTCTTTATTCTAAAACCTGACAAAATTGGTACCTGAAATAAGAATTATAGGCAAACTTTAATTTTGAACTTCAATGTAAAAATTATAAGGCAAATATCACAAACCAACCAAGTAGCATATAGTATTTCAGTAATGGCCAAATTAGATTCATCTCAGGGATGGACAGTTAACCTGACATTATTGATAATCAGAATTTTTAATACCAAAGTAGCTTGTATCAGGTTAACCATGATGCAGTTAACAATTACATGCTCTGGAAAAAAAAATGTATAAAAACTATTCAAAGAAAAAAAAAAAAAAAAAACAAAGATAGACAAAACCAGGCAGGAACTGAGGAGATTAAATCTTTCGAAGAAAAAAAATGAACTGAGACAGATATATGTTTACATGATGTATTAATCGGTTTGTCCAGAGAAACAGAACAAATAAGATACACACAGATACAGACAGACAGACAGACAGACACACACACACACACACACACACACACACGTATATTTACATATAAATAATTAAATATACATGTGTGTGACATTTCAAGGACTTGGCTTACATGTTTGTGAGAGCTGGTGAGTGTGAAATCTGCAGAGCATAGAAGCAGGCTGAAAACTCTTAGGCAAAAGCAAATGCTGTGGTCTTAAAGCAAAATTTCCACTGCTTCAGAGAAACCTCAGTTTTGCTCTTAAGGCTTTTCAATTGACAAAAGTAGGTCCACTCACATTACAGAGAACAATTTTCTTTAATTAAAGTCAACCAATATGTTAACCACATCTACAAAACACCTTCACAGCAAACCCTACATTAGTATTTAACTGCATAACTGGGCGTTATTACCTGGCCAGTTAACACATAAAACTGACCATCAAGTATGGCTTTTCTTCTAAAGCTTTAAGACCATATGGTATGCAGCCTCCAGAACTCAGGCAGAAAACCACACACTGTCTTTTTAACTTAAGGCATCAGGGGACTAAATTTAAGGCTGTGGGAGAAACTGAAAATTAAAACATAAAGTCCAGGAATGGAGAAATGCTTGGCTAGCCCTTGAACCGCACATACAGGAAGGAGGAGGCTTCAAAGAGTCTAGGACAAAGCAACAGTTGGAAGGCAAAAACAGAGAGGAGAATTCAGCTGCTGACCTCTGCAGTGAAGACAGAATTTGGAATTTAAATCACACTGAATTAGAAGTACTTACAAACACCCCTGGCCTCCATTGAAATTCCATAATTACCACATTTAGGAGTAAATGCTATATCCCAAAACTAAGAGTGTCCTCTTAGGACTTGAGGGGAAATACAAGACAGAGTTGCTCTAACAAAGTGTAAAATTAAGCCTCCAAAAATACAAGGTGATTAGCCAGTAATTTAACTGCCTGTGAATGCAAAACTAATCACTCTTCAGAGGAACACAAAAGAACCCAGAGTTCCTACAAGCTAACATTTACAGTACCCAAAATTTAATTAAAAATATATTAGATGTGGAAAGAAAAGAGAAATACAGCCCAATGTTATAGAAAACAAAGTAAATAGAAATAGATCTTAAAAGGACCAGATGTTGGAAGTAGATAACAAGAACTTTAAAGCTACTACTGTTCAAGAAGTTAAAGAAAAATGTGAACATAATGAATGAAAAGACAGACTGAATCAGAGAAGTGGAAACTATAAAAAAGAACCAAATATAAACTCTAGAACAACATCTGGAAAAACAACAATAACAAAACACTGGGTAGGTTTAATGCTATATTGAAGATTGCAGAAGAAAATGTCAATTACTTGAAGACAGAAATATTAAAAGTTTTAAATCTGAAGAACACAAAATATTAAAATAAAATACCTCACTGACCTGGAAGAAAACATTTAAAGTAAAGATAATAAAGGGGTAAAAACATAATTGAAAAAAATGACAAAAATATGACGTGTGATTATTTTAAAGCATTAAATTATAAATCCAAGATTACCAAGGAGCGCCAAGAAGAAAAAACACAAAGAAAATCCAAACTTGGCACACCATTATATTTGTACATGACTACATAGACATGAAAAGGCTGTGCATGGAAGATATACCTCCCATTGTTATTCTCAGGACGTATGAGCAGGGTGGGGAAAAACAGAATGCAAGAGAGGAAAGGTCATTTAAGAATGTATGTACAATAAAAACATGAACATAATACCATTTATTTAAAATAATATGTAGCATATATTATGTAAAGAAATGAATGGAGAGATGGTCACTGAAATGTTAATGGTGAATATTTCAGTGTGACCTTTACTGCATTCTTAATATTTTATGAGTTAATGGAATATATTATAATGATCATGTATTATTAATCCTATTCAAATTTTTTAAATCTTCTTTTACATATAAAGTAAATTTAAGTCAGGGGCTTGAGCTTTCACTTACCCCAATGATGATTCTGCATAATATTTTTCTCACCTGTTTATTGTAGAGAAGCACACACAGAGACTTTAGTCCAGAACTCACTTGGACAACATAAAGAAATTTAGGTGTAGAAATCATATACGGTTTAGGATTATGTTCAGTTTTGTATTGTAGATTTAAAAGCCATCTTAGTATAGGTTAAAGATAACTCAGTTATCCTGCTACTGAGGCAGATGACAAACCAGGTTTAAATGTACCAGTTAGCCGAGTACCGTGGCTCAGGCCTGTAGTCCCAGCACTTTGGGAGGCTGAGGTAGGTGGATCGCTTGAGCTCAGGAGTTCAAGATCAGCCTGGATAACGTGGTGAAAGCCAATCTCTACAAAAATACAAAATTAGCCAGGCTTGGTGACACACACCTTGGTCCCAGCTACTTGGGAGGCTAAGGCAGGAGGATTGCTTGAGCTGGGAGGTGGAGATTGCAGTGAGCTGAGATCATGCCACTGAATTCCAGTCTGGGCAACAGAGCCAGACCCTTTCTCAAAAAAAAAAAAAAAGGACTAACTGAAAACAAGGCTCTGTCCCTGATTTTCTTCTAAATTAATCAAAAGGAAGAAATTATTTTCTGTGATTCCAGTCAATCATTCATTCAAACAATATTTTGTGTTTGAGTATTATCTTTTCAGGCACTAGTGATCATGCAGTAAACAAAGAAGGCAAATATTGTTTTTTTCACCTTGAAGATTATTCCAGTGAGGGAGGAAAGACAATAAGCCAAATAATATATTACATAGCACATTGGAAAGCAATAGATGCCAAGAAGAAAATTTAAAGAAGGGATCAAGAAGGGGAGGACCAGAGATGGCAGGAGATGCAATTTTAAATAGGCTTCAGTGAGGAGGGCATTTAAAAGTCAACTTTGGAAGGACATCTGAGAGTTAGCCATGCAGATATTTGAGGAAGAACATTGTAAGCCAATAAAAAAGAAAACGCAAAATCCCCCATGCAGGAACATGAAGGTCATGTTACAGGACCAGGAAGAGGACACTGAAGAAACAAAGAGGGGGACGGTGGAAGAGATGGGGTCTTCTACACAATGGTAAGGCTTTGGCTTTCATCCTGAGTAATATTTGAGGCCACTGAAGGGTTTGGAGTTGAGAAGTGAAATGATTGAACTTCATAGTTTTTTTTTTTTTCAAATTTTATTTTATCTTTTGTTGACGTATAACTGATAAATAAAAGCTCTATGTGTTCAAGATGTACAATTGGGTGTTTTGATAGATGTAAACATTGTGAAATGATTACCAAAACCAAGCTAATTAACATTTCCATCACCTCACATAGTTATCTTTTTCTGTGTTGTAAGAATACCTACGAGCTACTCTCCTAGCAAAAATTAAGTGTACAATACATTATTATTAACTATAATCACCAGGGTGTACATTAGGTCTCTAGGACACATTCAACTTATAAATGTAAGCTTGTACACTTTGACCAATATTTCCTCATGGTGACATGGTTTTATGCAGCTCAATAGTGGCTGCGTTGACTGTAGACAGCACGGGGGGCTGGCAGAGCAAGAGAAGAAGCGGGAATGCTCATTGGCTTGAGACTGTTGTGATGATCTGGGGATGAGGGGAGGAATGGTAGTAGCTTGGACCCAGCTGGTAATGCTGTAGGTGCACAAAAATGGTCCAGACTTCCGATGTGGCTTTAAGGTAAACGCAAAACACTTTTCAAATAGGAAAAGAATGTGAAAAAAAAAAAAAAAAGGAGGCTCTGAGATTGAAAACCTTGATGCATTAAAAAAAATAGTTTCCTTTTACTGGTTAAAGCCTACCGAAGAAGATTGGAAGTGCAGGATGATGGGAAGTTTGTTTTGGAACATGTTAAGTTTGAACTGTCTGATAGATTTGCAAGTTGAGGTGCTGAGTAGAAGCTGGATGAGAGTGTAAAGTTTAAATGATAAGTCAGGTGGATATCTAACTATAAAGTCAATAATGTATTAGATATTATTAATATTTAGTCTGGACACAGACAGTCAGTAAGGAATAATGCAGACAGAAAAGAGAAGTGCAAGCAGAGAGCACTGGGCTTACTAAGTTTTAGGAGTCGGATGATAAAGAGATACGAAGGGTGGCCAATAAGATAGGAGAAAAATAACGACTAAGGTAGCTTTCAAGGTAAAGACATTTATTTAATGAAAAGAAAGTGATCAATAACGTCAAATGCTTCTGATAGGTCAGGTAAGATGATGACTAAAAATTGAACATTGGATTTAGCAACATCAAGGTCTATAGTGACCTTAACAAGAGAAGCTTCAGAAGGGCAATAGGGTCAGACTCCATGGCTAAAAGGGGTTAAGAGACATCTCTAGGAGAAAAAAGTAGGACAAAAAGTAAAGATAATTTAAAAATATTTAATCATGAAAGACAAAAATATGTGGAGAGAAGGAGGCTGAAGAACAGAGTCTAGGGCAGTTGTTATCCATGGTAATGGTGTGCTCCCCCCCCCCCCCCCCCCCCGACCTTCAGCAATATCTAGAAGCAACTGAGGCTGTAAATGGTGAGCTGTAGGGATCTATGGGGGTCCACAGCCCTTCCTTTACCCTCCTACCAATGGAGTTGTGGAGGCTATGAGAGGGGCATTATTATTCTGCAAGTACAGAACTCCTTCTGGATTTTTCCAGGTAATATAATGGAACTGGTGAATGAGTTCGCAAGAGGTGGACTTCAGAATTGTTCAAGAAAAAACTTGCAATCAATCAATTCTTTCCAAAAACAAAATGGACCCACACAGAGTGCCTCATAC
Source organism: Sapajus apella (assembly GCF_009761245.1). Classification (NCBI taxonomy): domain Eukaryota; kingdom Metazoa; phylum Chordata; class Mammalia; order Primates; family Cebidae; genus Sapajus; species Sapajus apella. The sequence goes on from NW_022436956.1 coordinate 4,305,493, forward strand.
CTATATCCCATCACTTTGGGAGGCTGAGGCAGAAGGATTGCTTGAGGCTAGGAGTTTAAGACAAGCCTAGGCAATATAGCAATACCCTGTCTCTACTAAAAATAAAAATAAGAAATTAGCTGGGCATGGTGGTGTGTGCCTGTAGTTCCAGCTATTCAGGAGGATAAGCAGGAAGAATTACTTGAGCCGGAAGTCAAGGCTGAAGTGAGCCATGATCGTGTCACTGCACACCAGCCTGGCTGACAGAGTGAGGCTCTGTCTCAAAAATAATAATAATAATAAATTAAAATAAAAAAACAATTTTTTAAAAAAGAAAATGAGCTCTTTTTAGTAGTGAGGTCTCCATCAGTGGATGTGCTCAAACAAAAACAGGTAACATATTTTGAAACATATTTTAAGTATGGAGAGAATCTGGACTGGATAACCTCCCAGAGTCCCTCCTTCCCAAACTTGGAATCTAAATTTATGCAGGCCTGAGACAAAGACACATTGATGACTTAATCTACCGTGCCTGCTTCATCTTTCCATGATTTCTAAGTGATTCTGTTCACACTTCTTGCTGAGGATTACCTCCCCAAACCATCACTACAAAGCTTCTGGTCCTTTACTCAGTTATGAAAGTCCCAAACATCCCCATATTTCTTTGTAAAAGCCCTACCATGACCTTTTAAGCATGTTTTTATTTCTAAAACAATTCATACAGACAGCTATTATATTTTTAACCTAATTAATATCTCACACTTATCACCATGGAATATTATGCAGCCATCAAAAATGATGAGCTCGTGTCCTTTGTAGGGGCATGGATGAACCTGGAAACCATCATTCTCAGCAAACTGACAGAAGAGCAGAAGATCAAACACCGCATGTTCTCACTCATAGGCGGGTGTTGAACAATGAGAACACATGGACACAAGGAGGGGAGCACTACACACTGGGGTCAGTTGGGGGGAAATAGGGGAGGGACGGTGGGGGGTGGGAAGCTGGGGAGAGATAGCAAGGGGAGAAATGCCAGATGTAGGTGATGGGGAGGAAGGCAGCAAATCACACTGCCACATGTATTCCTATGCAACAATTTTGCATGTTCTTCACATGTACCCCAAAACCTAAAATGCAATAAAATAAATAAATGGGAAAAAAAAATACGCCTTCTCCGAATTAAACATTACCCTTTGAGGGTATAAGGAATTGGTTTAAATAGCCAGCTTTAAGTAATCCAAAATCATAGCAGTACCTTCATTTCCTAAGTCATGGAAAATGTGCTACTAAAGACACAGAGAAATTAAATGTCTTCACCAACTGTATTTGGGCTTGTATTTGCAAATTCCAGAGGTATTTATTCAGAGTATTTCAACCTTATTTATCCATTCTCTAGCTCAGCTGAAAGATCACAAATAAGATAGACAACCAATACTCCTTATCCCAAGCTTTGGACAGGCATCTACCAATGATAATAGCACAATCTGCTGCAGAGCCCAAATGTGCCCCTCAGTTCTTTGTGACAGTGCTCAAAGAAGCCTCTACCATTCGATCTAACATGATAATCAAGATGAAGCCTATTTGGATCCCTGTTCTAGACACTGTGTCTTTGATAATATAGTAGGTGTTTTATTTGCTCAAAATGAAACAAGACTTTTCTGCTTTATTTCAGATGTTAGTTGCAATCAAGAATGCATAAAAAAGCAACAGGATATAGTAGGGTTATTATTAGATCAATAATCAAGCCGTTTGTGCTCAAAAAAATAAAAAAGAAATTTCAGTTATGTACCTTGAACAAAACAATTTGCATCTCAGATCTTCTGATTTCACATTGTTAAAATAATGAGATTTATGGGATTCAGAGGCGATACGCTTATTACTGGAAGTATGGATAAATAGATGTGATGGATTTATACCATGCAGTTCTATGAAGATGATAGAAACAGCAAACTAGACATATATAAAGAAATCTGGATGGATCTTCTGTTTTGTTTTGGTTTGGTTTGGTTTGGTTTGGCTTGGTTTTTTGAGATGGAGTCTTGCTCTGTCGGCCAGGCTAGAGTGCAGTGACACAATCTCGGCTCACTGCAACCTCCACCTCCTGGGTTCAAGTAATTCTCCTGCCTCAGCCTCCAGAGAAGCTGGGATTACAGGTGCTCACCACCACACCTGGCTAATTTTCTGCATTTTTAGTAGAGACAGTGTTTTCCATGTTGGCCAGGTTGGTTTCAAACTCCCGACCTCAGGTGATCCACCTGCCTCAGCTGCCCAAATTGCTGGGATTACAGGCATGAGCCACCTCTCCCTGCCTGGGTAGATCTTAAAAACAAGTGCTTTTAGCCAGGTCTGGTGGTGCATGCCTATAGTCCCAGTTCCACGTACTCAGGAAGCTGAGGCAGAAGGATCACTTGAGACCAAGAGTTCTGGGCTGCAGTGAGCTATGCCTATCAGGTTTTCACATTAAGTTCAGCATCAATATGGTGACCTCCTGGGAGCAAGAGGTTGCCTAAGAAGGAGTGAACTGGCCTGGGCTGGAAACAGTGTATGTCAAAACTCTTATGCTAATCAGTAGTGGTATTATCCCTGTGAAAAGCAACTGTACTCCAGCCGATGCAACATAGTGAGATGCTATCTCTAAAAACAGAAATAAATAAAACATTGTACTTTTAAAAAAAAGAAACAAAAAGAGACAGCACAATACCATTTGTATGCATTAATTGAATATATGCATACAACAGAATTTTTAGAAAAACACATAAAACAAAAGGGTAATAGTAAATACGTTAAAATGATTGTGGGGTTGATGGAAGTGGAGAAATGAAATAAAATCAAATCGAAAAATAAATGAAAGATTAGCCACACATGGACAAGTGATGTGCCCTGAACTAAGAATTGTGATGAGCTCAACCTTCTGCTTCTTAGGTCCAATTTTAAAATAATAATATTTTTTAAAATAAGCAAATTAGGGATTTTGCTTCTGGCATTATGAAGACTAGACGGTCTGTCAGGAAAGAGGGCTACTCCTGGAGAATAACTAAATCCTGGGAAACAAATTTGATGTATTAACAGACTCTCAAAAATTAGGGAAAATAAGGAACGATTCTTTCCCAGCACACACACCCCAACACATACACCGCCCCCCCCGCCCCCCCCACACACACAACCTCTAGCTTAAATGCTTAAATCAAAGCTGGAATCTAAGAGCAGTGAGTGGTGAGCAAATGGGCTACAGGGTCTCCTTGAGGACAAAGGCCAATAGCACCTCTGTGATCCTAAGACCAAGCTTGAAATAGCGGCCAAGCAGATGAACTGAAACTGGGGCTCCCACGTGAATCAGAGATTTTTGAAGGGACAAAAGTACCTTCTGATCAGTGGTGCTCTTGTCTCCTGGAAAAAAACAGATGAAAATCTCCCTAGAAAAAAAGCAAATAGAAAATGTAGGCTTTCAGAATTTCCTCAAATTAACTTACTAAGAGTTCACATTTAAATATGACCAAATACACTAGAGGCGATCCACAATGAGTGAGAGTAAACAGAAACAACAAATCATTTAGACTGCAGATATTTAAATTACAATTGTTAGATACAGAAAATAGAGTGGCTAAGTAGAAAACGTTTAAAGGAATAAAATAGGAAACCACAAAGATGAGCAAGTGAAAGGACTGCTAGAAATAACCAGGCAGATCTGAAATAACATTAAAACATTAGCCAGGCGTGGTGGCAAGCACCTGTAATCCCAGCTACTTGGGAGACTGAGGCGGGAGAACCACTTGAACCTGGGAGGTGGAGGTTGCAGTGAGCCGAGATTGCACCACTGCACTCCAGACTGAGACTCAGTCTCAAGAAAAAAAAAAAAAACAAACAAAACAAAAAACAAAACATTAAAACATTAACATCGAACTGAAATGGGAAAAGCTCAATGCATAATGAATAATTTGGTGTATTGTGAGGTATATCTGAATAAATTACCACAATTTGTATATGAGTAAATTACACAGAAAAAAAATAAAATACCAAATGGAAGTTCAGAGAAATGGAGGGATAGAATAAAAAATGCAACACACGGCTAATTGGAGCTCTAGAAGGAGTGGCAAGAAATAATGGCTAGATTCTTCCTAATAAGAATCTTTCTAATCTTCCATGAACAAATAAAAGTCATGATTATAGAGGTTTTAAAAGCATCATATATTCCATGCAGAACAAATAAAAAGCAATCTGTGTGCACACAATGTTGTCACCAAAATACAAAGGCAGAGAGATCCTAAAAGCAGCCAGAGAAGGTACTGATGATCTGCAGAGGAGGAACTTAGACTTACAGCTAACTTTACCCTATGGAAACCATAAGATGATTAAATGCCATCTGAGTACTGAAGACAGAGATAGATAGATGAGAGAGAGGGAGAGAAAGAGAGAGAGAGAGAGAGAGAGAGAGACAGAGAGCCAGAATTGCATACTTAACAAAACAATTTTTCAAGTGGGAGACACAGAGATTTCATAAGAACATGTGCCAATAGCAGTGCTGTAATCACAACACTCAGCCTTGGGGCAGCAGCCAGGTGGATGACTAAACCTGACACGTTTAAACACAGCACCACCAGTTCTGAAGCATGGCACACACTAAGTAAACACAGAGCCACCTGGATGGGATCTGTTCTTTCAAACGTCTTATATATACCTTAACTGAGTTGATGCTGAGAATTTTGAGAGATTATGGAGAGGCATGGCATTTCTATTTCATAGGCAACTAAACATATCCAAAAAGGTTAAATTACTGACAAAAAGTAGTGGACAAATACTCTTTGAGTTTTCTTCCTTTGAAAGTATAAATATAGAAAAAATGTTAAGTATTTTTAATGAAATGTTCACTGATAAAACAGCAGGTATTTAGGGACTTCCCTACATGCTCACAATCTCAGTCTCATTCATAATTATCACCAATAACCATTTTGACACACACTGTGCATACTCCCCAGGTAGCTTAAGGTGATATTCTTTGATAGCTGCTCATAAATCTCCACTACCAGAACACTATCAACAACGCCTAATGGATCAACCATCCTCCCTGATAGGGCCATCATTTCTGAAGAAAGAGGGTGTATTGCTATTGCTGCTGTAACAAATTAGCCCAAATATTATTTTAACAACAAAATGTATTATCTCTCAGCATTCTGTAGATCAGAAGTCTAACACACACCTCACTGGGAAGATAAAATGTTTCCTTACTTCTCCAGCTTCACATTCCTTGGCTTGTGACCCCTTCCTCTATCTTCAAAGCCAGAAGCATTGATGTCTCAGACGCACATTTTTAGTAACATCTCTTTTTGCCTACAGTCAGAAGAGATCCTCCATTTTTAACTATTCACATGATTACATTGGGCCCACCTGGATAATTCAGGATAATTTTTCCAGCGTAAGGTCCTTCACCTGAATTGCATCTCCAAAGTTTATTTGCAGTGTATGGTCATATATTCACAGGTTCCAACACCATGGACATCTTTGGAGAGCCATTACTTCACTTACTATGGAATATTGAAGAGCGGCAGAGACTCTCTTAGTCTAATAGATAAATGATAGATAGCATTGCTCTTATTACATCAGGTCATTCTAAGCTTGTATAGTGCATTCCAGTTTTCAATGTACTCCACTAATTCAACCCAGGGTCTAGAAGAAACCCTAAGGCATTTATTACATGTAGTAAACTATTATATTTTGCATAATATTATATTTTATAATATGTAATGTACATTACATAATACATTTGTTATATGCAATTAGCTAACTTGTCTCCTACACATTTAAAATGGCATTGGTTATATCCTGCCTGAGCGAACATTGAGAAAAGGGTCACATAAATCATTTTTGGCAAGGCTTAATTCTCTTATGAAACTTCAGTTGAAAAAGAATACATCTTTTATTGTACTTGTGCAAAAAAAAGCAAGTTAACACAGCAGGCCTGGGATCACTATCTTTAAAAAGATAACTGATTGCATCAAACAAAAGTAGTGGCAATGCGTTGTAGGTCTTATAACTTAAATAAAGTTAATGTATGACAAAAGAATCACATGAAATACTGGAGGAATGAAAGTATTTAAGATTCTTTTTCTATCTATAAAGTGATGTAATATTAAGATAGACTATGAAATACATATAGTAAACCACAGAGCAGTCATTTAATAGTAACACAGAGAGGTACACATAATACATTGCAAAATGGAGACAAAATGGAATCCTAAAAAATACTCACTCCAAAGGATATGGAAGGTAGCAGGGAATGGTAAGAAATTAATGACTAACACATGAGTCAAATTGAAAAGAAACAACAAAGTGAGTGACTTAAACTTCACTATGACAAAATTTACTTTACATGTAAAGGGTCTAAACCATGAGTCAGCAAGCTATGTCACATGGGCCAAATACAGCCCATCATCGTTTTTTATAAAGTTCCATTGTATTGAAGCACACCCATGCCCATTCATTCATGTGCTATCTGTGCTGCTTTCAGACTATAATGGCAGAGTTGTGCAATTTCAACAGAGACCATATGACCCCAAAAGCCTAAAACTTTTTCTGACCCTTTACAGAAAACGTTTGTTGACCCTTGGTCTAAACACTTCAATTTAAAGGCAGAGATTCTCAAATTGGACTTTAAAAAATAACTAAGTACAATCTACAAGAAACCCACTTTAAATATAAATGCATGGATAAGTTAAAAGGTTAGAAACAGACACGTCATGCACACAGTAATTGAGAGGAAGGTATACTGCCTAAGATAATACCAGATGAAGCAGACTTCAGAGCAAGTCTTTTTATCAGAGATAAAGAGGAATATTTCCTAAGGATAAAATGGTTAATTTATTTTAAAAATGTAAATGTATATGCATCTAATAGCAGATTCAAAATACATGAAGCAAAAAAGAAGCTGAAATGAGAAATAGACAAATCCACAATTAAAATGAGAGCTCTAAACACTCCTCAATCAGTAACTGATAGACAAGATAGGCAGAAGATTGGAGTAAGCATAAAGAAGTCTTAAACAGCACTATCCACAGCTTGAAATGATTTATATTAATAGACTATTCCACTCAACAACTGCAGAATATACACATTCAAGTGTTGACAGAATATTCACTCATATTAGTCCAATGAGCACAGTTAACAGTAGCAGATATCCATGGTTTAGAAGGGTTCATGGGGTTTACAGACCCGATAATTGTGATTCCCTTTTCTCTTCCAATAATTATTTGTGCTTTCTGTTGTACATCACCAGAGGGAACTGGGAAACTAGTTAATGATCCACTGTCTACGATCATTTCTCTACAAGTCACTCTTTTCAATTGGGACAATTCCCCGTGGATTTTATGAGAATTCATGGCACACACAACAATACTAATTATTTCCAATTATACATTCAGAAATGGGAGTGATAAAATGGTGCAGGACAATGATCCAAGCAGTGCCACTCAGATGGGTACAGCACCAGAGTAAGCAGCAAACAGGAGAGTCTCTCCTTCTCTCCTCTCCCTCTCCCTCCCTGCCACCAGAGAATGACAAATAGTCATACTATGGTTGCTTGACCTACTTGGCTGCCTGGTGACCAGCTACAGAAACTTCTCAGTTTTGGGGACAGATAAGTCTTGCAGTTTGGCATTCTCAGCAGGAATGTTCAGGGATTCCCAGAGCCCGTGGCAGATTCCCTATCCCAACATATATTAATAAAATAACTGGGTAGTGATTTGAGAACAGGGGGACAAATAGATCAATGGAACAAAGCACTGAACTTAGAGAATGTATACATGAAAGTTTATGTATACACGAAAATTTAATTAGCAATAAATATAGAAGTATAGCAGCAAAAATAAAATGTGAACAGAGAGGTTGTTTTGTTTACAGCATTAGGAAGAAAATAAGATTGGATTCTTAACTAATATCACCTATAAAAGTAAAAGTCAGATAGATTAATGAAAGATGAAATAGAAAATAAATAGAAGAAAATGTCAGAATACATGTTTGCAATGCAGAGGCAAGAAATAACTCCTGTTAAAAACTTGAAAAGCACACATTCATTGGTAAAACTGTCTTAAATATAATTACTTCCTCTATTAAAAAATTAAGTATTTTTCTTTAATAGAGGAAGTATGGATAGAGTCAAAGAGAGATAACAGACTTAAGAAAATATCAGCAATATCCAAAACTGGCAATATGCTGACATGTAAGGATTAAGTCAACAAGAGACAGATAACCAAAAAGAAAAAGTGGGCAAAAATATGAATAGGCAATAAAAATAGAACCAACCCCAAGAGCTAATCCACAAATCAAGAGATGCTCAAATTCATTAGTCGTCACAGGAGAAAATGAAAACAATAATGAAATAGTATCTTATTCCTGTTAATTGAGTTAGAATATAAACCTAAGCAATCTCAACTATTGGTAGAGTGTAAGGGTAGAAGAACCCACATACCCTCCTGCTGGGAGAAGAATGATGCAGGTATTCTCAAGAGCTATCTGTCAGCACCTAGTCAAGTCAAGCCTACATATAGTTTACAACCCAGCAATTACCCTCACAGATGTGAGGAACACAGAAATTCTCCCACAGGCCCACAAGTGGCATATGTAGCCATGTCTATTGCAGCCTTGTTTATGGTGACAGGGATTCCGCACAATCCCAGTGTCCATCACTAGCTGGGAAAGTGGATAGACCAGTTTTGGTGGATACGCGTGGAGCTTGATGAAGCATTTAGAAAGAATGAACTAGATGTTCACAGAGCACCATGACTGGTACTTCAGTGCTAAGTAAATGAAATGAAATGAGAGCTACAACTTGCCATTATTTCCATATATTAAAAACACAGGCACACAAAACAAAACATATTTTTTAAATGACATATAAATGAATGATACATAACAAATACATTAGAATGGTTGTCAATGGTGAATGAATGAAAAAAATAAAATTTGGGATTAGGGATAAATGCAAACAATTTAGTAAATGAATGAATAAATAAGAATAGTTCTTTCCCTTTTGAAATAATTTAAGAGGAGTGGCCTCAAATGGAGGTAAAAGCATAAGGAAAAGCATATAGGCAGGAAAGCTTAAGTCTGTAAAAACAAAGACAAATATACAATTTCAAGGGAACAACAGAGTGTTTCAAGAGAAGTAGCAGAAGATAAGACAGAGAAGGTAAAGCTGAAGCTTGTGTCTTTTAGTTCCTTTACCCCAAAAATAAGAATAAGCTTTACTGATATTTAACACATGGACTGATCCTGGAACTCTGGTTTGTAATTGGGATCTATATGCAAGAAAATAAAGAAAAAGAGCCCAGTTCTCTAGGCATCTCTGTCCTAAGTCTCTTTTGTCCCTCTGTAGTTCACATCTATGGGTACTTCCTACGGCTCTGTGATGTCATTTCCTTTTGTAGCTATTAGTTTCCTGCAGTATCTGTACTTTACTCCACCCAGGCTGCCTGATAACAGATGTGATTTCCAGCTGTGTCTATACACCAACCATAGTGGGCTCATCAATAACAATTATTAAGTGCTTTATGTTACAAATTGAGCCTGTAGCAATAGAGAAAACATCCAGTCATTTGTTTTATGGCCTCTTGTCAGAGGTAACTATAAATTCCCATTATCTCTACATTATCAGCACTGCAAAATAGATCTGAGCATGAGTCATAAATAAAACTCCCAAACAGCTCAATCATTCTGGAAAGCACAGAGCATAAATTAACACTTGACGATGTAATGTTATATGTGAACTTAAATAATAGCTCAGGCCTTCCTGTCAGCTAATTATGCAAATTATTATTTTTAAGACTTACATTTGTAGTTGCATGGCTGGTGCATTCATTTAGACACACAATTAGAGCTCAATAAATATGCAGTCCTACATCGCCCTTCCATAACCCAAGAGTTTCTACTAATGATGTATGAAGAACAGTGAAAATGAGGAGAAAAAAGTTTCAATGGAAAGAATGTCTCATAGGACTATGGGGAATAGGAAAAAAAATCACATTTTCTCTGAATACTACATTTCACAGAAAAAAATCATTAAATTTGGGAAGATAAATAGAAGAGGAGTAGCAAACTGTATGCATTATAGGTTCCTGGGTGGAAGTCCATATGGATTCTCAGTCTAGTGTAGAAATACTGATTTAGTTACTCTGTGTAGGGTCCAAACTGTCTTAAACGATGAAGACAGTTAAAATAAACTGAAAACAAGAATTTAATTTTTAAGAGAAAAATGTCCAGTAAACACATGAAAATTGCAAAACACTAATAACCAAAGACAAGCAAATTAAAGTCATGGGATACCATTTTTCATGTTTTAAAAGTTAATCCCCAGCTAACTGGGGAAGAGACAGTGAAATGGGAAATAGAAAATCCAATCATTTCCTAGAAGAAGTATAAAGGAGGTCAAACTTTCAAGGCCATTTGGCAATATCTACCAATAATACCAATGACCATAAAAGTATCCATTACTTTTGATCAGTAATTCAAATTATGAAAAATTTATCAGTTACAGACTTAGTAGAGGGATGTTTATGATGATGAATTTATAATGGCAAAAAAAGAAGTAGCAGATAGTAATATTCACTAGGAGAATGGGAGAAAAGCTACAATAAAGTATAAGAGGAAATGTTTAAATAACTCATGGTATACCCAACCAATGAAATACTGTGCTGCTGCCAAAAAATTATTTTGTGAGAAATATTTAACAGGAAAGTGCTCACAGATCACTTTAAATAGGTTGCAAAATGGTTTTTATAACCCAATTCCAATCATTAATCACAGTTACAGTTTTATACATATACATATGCACTCATATGTAAGACTGGAAAAATACAGTAAATATTAAAAGTTTTTTCTATATGATGGAATGATGAATATTTTCTATTATCTTAATAATTTTCCATATTGTCTAAAATTTCTTTCAGTGGGAGAGAGAAGTAATTTACAAAAAATTGACGTAGCATGAATTTCTATTTATATTTTGTCAAAGCCTTCCATAGCCTGTATCCAATGGACCAGTCCAACTTTGTCTTCGCTGAAGTACAAAATAAGACTTTGGTCAAATCCACTGCTTTTCATTGCCCCCCAGTCCTACCCTGTTTCTTTCCAAATCAGCCTTTGCTCAAGTTTTATTTCCTCTGTGTTCTCAAAACTGGTTAAATGGCATTAAAATCACAATCTTAAAGCTTTCAACCTCTGCCTGGAACACATAAAAACAGGAATATGCCAGCTATCAGAAGTAATTACCTCCCCTGAAAAAAATTAAAAATGAAGCAGCCTTTTCCTTAAACCTCTTAAAGGTTTAAGGAGATCCTGTCACGGCTTTCAAACATGCCGCTCAATACCCTCCGCCCCTGCTCCAAGTTTCTCTGAAGCTCCAGCAATCCAACCTCTCTCCAGCAAGTCCACAGCTTTTCTCACCATCCTCTAACCTTCCCTGCTTCATGCCCTTTCTTTAGAAACATTTAGCCTCTTTGGCTATGTTCCCTGCCCTTTTCACATCACATCTTTTGTCTCTGACCAGTCTCCATATGGACAAGGGCAGAACTATGAGAGGGTTCTCCACATCTATAAAAAAGAAAGAGTAATAAACTGTCCAGCCAATGTCATACGGTGTGAGGTTTAAATGTTTTAACACTGTTAAAGCATTGCACATGTTGTAACTATGGTACCTCTTTTTCCACATTCACTCAACAAGTATTACTAATAAATGACCAGTACTCTGCTTGCCCTTTTTGACCCACAAGTATGGGAATTATACTTGATTATTCCTTCTCTATCCTTTTCTTAGTCCAATACATCACTAAATTCTACTTTACCTTCAAAATATAGTTCAAGCTAGCCACAGCTCTTTTTATCCATTAGCACCAAGCTAAACTAAGCAGCCACCTCTCCCTAAGATCCCTGAAGCAACTCCTGATTTGGTTCACCAATCTACTCCTGCACCCTAATCTTAGTTAGTAAGATTATTACTAATACAGAAGCCAATCATTTTCCTTAAAAAGCCAATCAAAAGTAATTCATTCCAAGACCCAAAATCTCCAATGGTTTCTTTAACAGATATGATGTGTCTTGGTATTTGGTTAGCACACAGATGATCAAGCTGTCCATAATGGCATGAGAGTACAGAAGAGAAACTAGAGCCCATGAAAGGATGCTTACCTGCCTTGCAGAGAAAGAACTCTGCAAGTCTATGCTGTTGGAAGAGTGAGAGAAGTCTATGGAAAGCTCTCTCTGATACACAGAGCTGCATATTTCTCCTTAGGTGTGTGAGGTACAGAAGACACATATTAAAGTAATGCATGGGACACATCAAAATCGACAAATGACTTATTTAACTTAACAAAAGATATTTGAATGCATGTAAGTTATTTTTACCCACAGGTGATTGCTCTGGTAAAGTCTACAAACCAGTTATGCCCTGTGCATGAACTAAGCACCTCAGTGGCTTCTTAACACACCTAAAATAAAATCCCCAATCCTTACCATTGGCCTGCAGGGTTCTGCAAGACGCAGCCCCTTCTTCTCTCTCCAGCCAACCTCTCCATAGCTTATTATACTGACTTTTTATTTCTTGACTGTTTCAGCTGTTTTTACATTTGTGTGATGCCACTCCTTCTGCCCCACTCTTCACCTGAATAATTTCCACGGCGGATCAGCCATGTTGAAGCATGTATGTCAAACTGACGTAAGGGTTTGACAGAAATGTATTTGCATGAATTGCTGAAGAGCCTCCTGAGAGAATACTTCTATTAGGGTAGAAAGAATACAGGTGCTAAAATGAGCTCAACCCATTAACACTATTTACTGAAATTAAAAAGTGATTATGAGGATAGCATGGGTTTATCGGTAGCGGTTGTCTCATTCCAGTTCCACAGACTGGGAGATTTGTGATTTAAAGATTATTGTATAAAGTCAGTAATTTTTTTATCTTCTGGGAAAACTGGTTCACTATATAAAGAAAACTAAATGAGAGGCCTACTGTATCAGATACTGAATCACTTATCCTGCATTCATTCCCTCCTCTTCTCTACCGACTAAACTTTGATTTTATGTGGGGTGTGGGTTGTCAGTCTAATCATTCACTTCCCCACCCTCCCTGGAAGCTCAACGTGCCCACGCAACAGACATGGTTATGGCTAATGACACCTGTGTAGGACATTTCTAGGAAAAATTCTACATTCTTGGGGAAAAGCTTTCTCCCCATTCCCACACCTTCCTCTTTTGAATGAGGACATGATGTCTGGAGCTCCAGCAGCCATCCTCTCCCCAAGCAGTGACAGGCATGAAGAAACAGTCAGGGGTCACAGAGATGCTGGTCAGATACCATGAAGGCACTGAGCAACTCCATCAGATACTTCCAATTCTACACGACCTTCGCCCGTGCATTTATGAGCAAATCAAACGTGTTCATGATGTCTAGATAGCTGCTGTGCTCTTATCTTCAAGGAACGGCTGCTGTTTTTATGACCTCATGCTGCGTCAAAGCTAAGAAGACCTTGAAGTTCCAAAGGCACCTGATGGTTTGTGGTAAGATAAAGAACAACCTTTTTCCTTATTATTCCACATACTGAGTATAATTTCACATGTTGGGTGTGAAATAATAGGTGAAATGCTGCAACCCTCATTTGCAAGTAAGCAGCAATGACCTGAAAGGCAGTGTCCTACTGAGAACAAAGGTCCTGAATACCACGTGCTGAGATGTTGGCAGAAGCACGTCAGCAGAAGGCAGCTTTCCTTTACCCTCTTAGTCCATGACACGGCAATCAGCAGGAATACCAGTGCCCTAAATAATAGGGCAACTCTAATTGCTATTTATCCAACTCTTTGTTTGGAAAAAAGAGAATGCATTTTATTTTTCAAGCGACCATGGAACTCTCATGCAGATCAGCTTCTCAGTCCTAAGGAGTAAGGGGGCTTTAAAAAAAGCTGATTGTGCAGTTTCACTAAAACTCAAGAGTTTCTCTATCCCATATGGCTCTTTAGACTTAAATGAGCTAAACAAAATTTAACATTCATGTTCTTGGTCATGCTACCCACATGTGACTACTGGGACAGCACAGATGTGCTGTCCATCACTGCAAGGTGCCCCATGAACAGGGCTGCTCTAGGGCCTGAGGCACAGGCTGTCTGAGCAGATGCTCCTCAGCATGTCACTTATGTAAATGGTTTGCTGGCCACTGGAAAGTAAACTCCATGAGGAAAAAGATTGTTATCAAAACTATGCCTTGCTCTATCTATTTCTAATGGCTCATCAATAAATAATTGTTTAGTGAATTCAGAATGCTCAACTTAGCTATAACACGAAGTGTTTTGTTCTTAAAATTACTTGTGCTTTTTTGGCCTTGAACATTCAATCTGCCTATAGCATATATTTTATTTTCTTCCCATTGTATTTCTATTTAAATTTTAGTCCAGTTCTACGATTTCTGTTTAATTTACTTATTAAAATCTCCATCTCATTCAAGAAAATATCCTGTCAAGTACTGTTTTTAAGTCCCTTGCATAGTTTCAAGCTGGGACACCTCTTGCCCTCTCTCTCCTTCTTCCTTCTCTATCACTGGTTATTCTGCCCTCACCTTCCAACTGAGTCCCACCTTCAGGATGTGTCCCTGTCATCTGTCTTGTTCAGGAAAGAAGACAGAAGCAGGAAAAGAAAGAAGTCAATTTATGTGATTGGCAGTCCCCTTAAGGTGGGCAGTTGCTTTCTCAACACTTTCCTCTTGATGTCTTGCAGAGATCTAAAACCTAATGTGTTCAAAACTGAATTCTCACCATTTCTCCAAATCTGAACCTCCTGTTGTCCTCCCTCTGCCTCTTAAGCCAGAACCCCAAGAGTCATCCTTGGCACCTCCCCATCCCTGCTCCCTAAATCTTGGTCTGCCTCTCATGCTCTCTGTGGTCTTTGTTGTTAAGGTGGTCTTATTTTACACTGTTGGGAATGGGGTGCAGAGCTTAACCTCCATCTTGGTTTCCCTTCATCTTGGAGGAGATTCTTCAGCCTCCTTCCCAATTTTGCCCAAAAGAACATCATATTGTTAACCCCCATTATCAGTACACACTCCAACCACTTTCTATTCAGATAAGCAGCCATCATCTCCATTTTTCACCCAGGCAATCCTTTGGCTCCGACCCCTCCGCTAATCTCCATATTCCATCATATAAGACCACAGGAATTATTAGGATCCTTTTCCACTCTGCAAGCACCACAGGGCATCCTGCCTACAGTTTCTTCAAGCCCAGCTGACCTGATCTATTTCTGCATAATTCCCATCTTCAGAAATCTACAGATGAAGAGGCTAAAGGTCTCTAAACTCAGTTATGCTCCCGAGCTTTCAAAGGATCTGGGTTTAGCATACCCATCATTCAACCCCACACAATAAGTACATGCTATACTTGTGGGCACAGAAACATCCTCTCCCATAACTCTTGTATTTTTCCTTCTCCTTGCTTGTATCTGTGGTTCAGAAAAGGCCATCAAATCCCTCTGGCCTCTCCAGAATGTAGACTTGGGGTTTCTTATCAAGAAACAGCATTCTTTAGTCTCTTGGCCCTCTATATATTATTATCTATATTTTCAAAAGGACACATTATTCTCTATAATCTGCTTTATTTATCAACCAGGATGGAAGGAAATCTCTCAGCTAGCACTTTACACCTTAATAAGACTCATGCTAGAGAAAAGATGTGTTTTCTCCCACCCCAACACAGTCCAACACACAGTCTTAGGATGTCAAGGGCTCCAGACACTAAGCTTGAAACCATGAGAACAGCAGTTGCTCCTGCAAGACAACACAGCTGCTATCTGAGCCTCATGAACACTTGATTCTCCCCTAAGTATGGGGGAGCTCATAGAATTGGAGATAGTACCTGACGGAGTTTGTCAGTGGCTTGATGGTCTGGTCTTTCCCCGTGAAATGAGGTTTCTCATTTCAGTCAGAAGATGATTGCTACAAACTCAGATGTCATGAGCACATTCATGGGAAGAAGAAAAAGACTTCATTGGCTGAATCCACTTCCTTTCCCGGAACTTCCTGACGTCTCATGAGCCAAAACTCTTTCTGTCTCAAGGACAATCCAAGCTTCCAGGGAGGGTGCAGAAGTAAGCACTTAGCCTGACAGTGACACCCCCAAACAACTTCAAGGGAAGTAGATTGGGTAAGCAACTAAGCAGGTCTAAGAGCAGACTGGGATCCAGTGTTTTTCTTTGCATAGTGAACCAGTCTTTCACAGACCATGACCTATACACCCATCTTTCTATCTGGTCTGTTAATCAACCTTGATCTTGTCCTAAATGCTCATATACATTAATTTTCTTGCATTCTCTATTCTTCTACATTTGTCTATTGCTTTGTTCCTCAATTAGTATCATATTGTTTTCAATATCTTATTTTATGGTATTTAATAATATCTACTAAATGTTTTCTTTTTCAAAAGTGCCTTGGAGATTTGTGATTAAATTTTAGAATCTGATGAGTTTGTTAAAAAAAAAAAAAAGTAACAACTGGAATTTACATTACATATACATTGTATATTATTTAGAGGAGAATTAATATCTTTATAATAAATTTATATAGAACTCCTAGTTCCTGATAACTGATAAGCAGTCCATCTATTTTGGCTGTTAGAATCTCTGATGATCCTGTGAATGCTATCTCTTTTTCTGCTGTGTTCTCTAGTTGCTTATTACTATTGATGTCTGTAAGTTGATCTTACAACTTCTAAATTTTATTGATTCTCTTTGACATTCTTCATGCCTAATCATATCCCACACAAATGATGATAGCTTTTTGTTCTTTTCTTCTAACATTCATACCCATTTTTCTTTTACCTGTTTTATTGTGTTGAGTAAGATCCCTAGAACTATGTGGAACCCTAGAGGTGTTCTGTCAGTTGTTAACATAGATAGAACTAGTGGCAACTAAATTTGCTGATTTCTTTCTCTTCAGATTTGTTAGTAATCAGTTTGTGCATTTTGAAGTAATAAGTTACAGTGTTATGTGCATTGATGTTCATAATCCCTATCTTTTTGTCTCTGTCCCTTATGTTTGGTGGGAAAGTTTTTACTAGGGTATATTTTGTCACGTACTACAATTGCTAGCCCTATGTCCATTTGGTACATTTTCACATTTATATTACTTTCATCCCTGTACTTATGACTATGTTAAACTTTGTTTGAATTATATTTTATAAAGAAAACAACATATAGTCAAATATTATTTTGTTATATAGTAGTCTAAGAATCTATTATTTTTATTGTAAATACTGTGATATTAGGACTTATTTCTGCCATCTTATTTCACATTTTCTCTTTGTCATACAGCATTTTTTCCTCTTTCTCTACTTTTCTGTCTTTCATCAGATAAATTTCCTTATTCTTGTTAAAGTTATACACTTTTGATGATTCCTTCTGTCATCAAGACCCATATTTGTGTTTACTTTTCTTAAAACTCGTGAAGTTCATCAACAAGACTTTTAAAGTACATCAACGTATCTTCTCTTCAAAAGATGAGAAAGTTAAATTCCAACATATGCTCATTTCCCATTTGTTTCTCACCAGCGCCCCCTTTCCATTCCCAGTTCAATCCATTATCTCCACAGGTGCCATTAACTCTTCAAGATCTGGATTTGTGTATGGGTCATCCTTTCTTATTTTTTTGCATGTCATGTCTTATCATTTTTTGTTGACAAACATACATATATTTTAAATAACATAATGCAGAAGTATGGAATTAACATTCTTTCCTGCTCAGGATTTGTCATTTATGCTTGTTGTAGTTGCTTTTGTTTCGTGTTTTCATTTTTTTAACTGATTCTTTAAAGTCTGTATCTGTCATACATGGCCACTGCAGTCCATGCTTGGTTAGCTTAGTGATAAGCTAATGATTGAACGGAGATTTCCTTAAATGCCTGGAATTAATAAATTTTCCCGTCTTTCCCAAGTGTGGTACAGGCCCTAAAATTAAGGCCCAACATTATATGTGCCTGACATCTGGCGAGAAACGGGAGGACCTCAAATTGCCTAACTTCAAGTTCCCCTCCCTATTATGCTCCTATAAATAAGTCCCCTAGCCAAACAATCTTCCTCATTATGGGACCATGTATAGTACCCACTTATCGTTGAGTAGTTGGATTAGGATTCCTACCAGCCTACAGAATTATTCAAGAAGCCAGTCATAATCTGAGGGTCTCTATGCCCTCATTACTACAAAGCCTGCTTCCACAGTCCCTGCTAGTTCATTCTGTTCCCAGTTGTAACCTGTGTAAAGCCCTGTGTGATATGTAATTTTCCCCTCTCTCAGACTGTGTGTAAATGTGACTAATAAGCTGCCATTAACCTCATCTGTCCAGTGTCTGGTGCTGTGTGCTCTGCCAGTCACATGACTCTAAGGTCTGAATTCCTCCATTGCTAATGAAGTGAAGGTGAAGTAATCAACACATTGGCATGCTCTATGTGCAAGTTGGAGCACACCTTCAACATCAGCCAGACAGTTTACAACTCTGCCTTAGCCTTCAGTTCCTGCCTACTCAAAGGTTCAAGGTCAGTCAAATGTGGGAGCTAAGGGATTTCTCAGATCTTTCCTGAGTGTTCCCACAGCCCTATGCATGATATATTTAAGATTACTTAAATATATGATAGGATTTCCAAGCTCTTATAGAATCTAATGCCTCAACTTTTCCTATTAAGCTTTCTCATTAGTCTATCATTTACCATAACTGCTACACTTGCCATCAGACAACCATTACTTTGAGTCTTCTGACAAACACCCCTTTGGGAGAGGCTTTTAGCACTGGGAAAGTTCAAACTAGGTCAGATAAGGACAAGTCTTACAAGTAGGGTCTTCCAATGAACTACTGGACAGATCAAATAATGATTATTCTTTGAGTGTGAGTATTTGAAAGCGATTCAGCTCTATTCTGCTCCATCTGTTGCTGAAAATACAGGTTGTTATTTTTTAAGACTACCTCTAAATGAGGGAGAGGGGAATAAGAGTAGCGTAAGTTAGAATACCGCAGAGATCACTGTTTTTACTGAGATTCAATAAGTTGATTCTGATCATTTTTCCAGCTTTTTCATCACTTTAATGGAGAGATAAGGTTTTATTATTCCTTACTTCACCATTTTCACTGATACCATTCTGGCTATTCTTAATAACTGCTTATTTCTGCTTTGTGTTTCTAATATCTTTCTTTATATCTTTGAAAATGCTTCATATGCTTATTTTAAATTCTTGTTGGATCTACTTCATTAATTATTCCTCTGGAATAAGTATCATACTGTGCATCTTTCTTATTATTTCTTGTGCAATTTATATATATATACATAAACAAGCATGTGAATCCCCAGTCCCCAATACATGCTCATATTCCCTTAACAGTATTAGTATCCTTGGGTATTCAGAACATGATACCAGACTTGAAGATGTAATCTGGCATGGGAATGAGTGAAGTCACTAGGGAGAGAGTGTGTAGAGTGATACAAGAAGAGGATTATGATGGAGCTTAGAGGAATTATAATAAAGGTTAGGAAAAAGCAAAGGAATCAACAAAGAAAACTAGGAGCCAGAGGGTTGTGCTGTAAGCACCTTTTTTGCCTCACTCTGGTCCCATTGCCTCTAGAGAAAATGAAATACTAAAAACAAAAGCAAAACCCCACGTTTCTCAGTCTCTCCGATTCTGCATGCAGTTTAGGCTCAGCCAATTGGATACACTTGATTGACACATAGAAGATAGATGTGAGCAGAGGCCGTCTTCCTGCTGCTGTTCATGCTGGCAGGTAAAGTGCTGAAAATGTGAGGATCAAGAAGCAAGAGTGGCCCAATGTGTCATTCTCATGTCCAGTCCCCAGCCTCGTGGATGTCAAGAGTATGTGTGCCAAACTCAGTTGCTTTCTGATCCCTGGATCACAGCGTAAACTTGACGATTCCAACCCTTGACTCTATTTTTGTGGCAAGTCCAATCATTTTTGAGGACCTAATTTTCCATATTAAGTTCCTCCCTGCTTAAGATACCCTGAGCGGTTTGTTTTGTGCACTGAAACCTGACAATAACAATAGTTAAAGTATGGCACTGGAATTTGATTTCTTTTTTGCTCTAATAGACACATCAAATCCCATACCTAGATAGAGTCTAGCCTTTCCCATCTGGACCTCACTCTGTTGCCATGAGCCAAGAGAGCTACAGAGAGAGGGGCCAGGTGGTACCCACACTCAGGCAGTGAAAGCTGGCATATGCTTAGCTTTTCATTTAAGGTGGATCTGAGTAAAGATGTCGTCCTATTGTTCTCAGTCAGATCACCCGGGAAACTATTCTCTCTGCCCTCATCACCAGCGCTATATATGCTTTCCCAAAATATCGAGACTTTGTTTCCCTGCTCGGCCATATCTCTGATGCCTTTCAGGATCCGTTCTCAACTTTTGAGAATCTACACTGTTCTTGACCCTGCCTATCTCCATAACTCTACCTTTTGGGAGTACATAAATCCTCATTTATTGATGGCTTCTATAACACCCAACCCTGCACATCCTAGTATTTATTCTGGCAAGCTTCATGTTGAAGTAGTATTACTTCCTCCTCCTATTTCTATTTGGGAAGGAAGACTACCAGGGATTTGAAATAAGTAGTGATGTTTCAGGTAGAACTTCAATCTTCTCTCAGAAGGGTATCTTTTACCCTGCAAGACAGCTTAATCACAACCTTAATGACTTCTCTCCACTGCTTAACGTGGTGCTTCTCTTGTCTCCAGAGCCAGGGGATATGTGGACACGCGGGTATCCAAGGGCTCCTATATGTCTGAGCTGTCAAGCTCAGCTTTAGGAAAGCTGTTAATTTGCTGAGGTAATTTGGCTGCGATTAAGTTAAGCTGCCACCAGGTGGACATTGGAGCCTTAGTTAAGCCATTTTAATTTCTGTATCCAGGCTCCCTATAGGCATGGTAAAATAAAGAGAGACTGGGGAGGCGGATCCAAGATGGCCAAATAGGAATAGCTCTGGAGTATGGTTCCCAGGGAGAACAATGTAAAGGGTGAGTGATCACCGCATTTCCAAACAAGTTTTTACTACCCACAGACCAGGAGATTCCCAGGCTGAAAAGTGCCATGAGTTTCCAGCACAGCTGTTTCAGCTGGTGCACAGGTCTCCGCACAAAAGCACACAAAAATCTGGGTGGCTGTTTCAACTCACGCCTGGAACGCCTGGGAGACAGATATGCCCATTCAACTGAAAAAAAAGTGGGCTGAAACAGGGAGCCAGGTAATCTGGCTTGGTGGGTCCCACCCCCACAAATACTAGCAATCTGAAACGCTCTGGATTGAGAGTTTCACAGCAAGCACAGCTGGAACCAGGCAGTCCAACTCTGTTGAGGGAAGGGCATCCGCCATTACCAAGGCAGTCCACCATTACCTAGGCAGTCCGCCATTACCGAGGAAATCCGCCATTACCAAGGCAGTCTGCCATTACCGAGGAAATCTGTGATTACTGAGGCAGTCCACCATTACAGAGGCAGTCTGCCATTACTGAGGCAGACTGCCACTACTGAGGGAGTTCTAACTATGCCTTTATAAATAAAACCACAGGGAAGTTCACACAGCAGCTTGGCAGAGCCCACGGCAGCTCAGCAATGCCTCTGCTGGTGGACTGTGACTAGGCTACCTCCTAGCTGGGCAGGGCAGCACTGAAAAAAGACAGCAGCATGTCAGGAACTTATACATAAAGCCCCACCTTCCCAGGACAGAGCCCCTGGGAAAAAAGGCGGTTATGAGTTCTTCTGCAGCAGACTTAAACATACATTTCCAGCAGCTCTGAACAAAACAATGGAGCTCACAGCTCAGTACTTGAGCTCCTATAATGGACAGACTATCTCCTCAAGCAGCTCCCTGACCCCCATATATCCAAAGAGACACTTCATAAAGGAGAGCTCAGGTTGACATCTGGCAGGTATCCTTCTGGAATGAAGATAACTGAGGAAGAAACTGGCAGCAACCCTTACTGTTCTGCAGCTGTCACAGGTGATACCCAGGCAAGCAGGGTCTGGAGTGGACCTCCAGCAGTCCTAGAGCACAGGGGCCTGACTGTTAGAAGGAAAATTAAAAAACAGAAAGAAATAACTTCCTCATCAACAAAAAGGATGTCCACTGAGAGACAGCATCTGAAAGTCACCAACTACAAAGACCACAGGTAGATAAATCCACAAAGATGGGAAGAAACCAGCGCAAAAAGGATGAAAACACCAAAAACCAGAGCGTCTCTCCTCCAAGGGATCACAATGCCTCACCAGCAAGGGAAAAAAGCTGGATGGAAAATGAGTCTGATGAATTGACAGAAACAGGCTTCAGAAGGTGGGTAATAACAAACTTCTCTGAGCTAAAAGAACATGTTCTAACCCAAGGTAAAAAGCTATGAACCTTGAAAAATTGTTTGATGAAATGCTAACGAGAATAAACAGCTTAGAAAAGAATATAAATGGCCTGATGGAGCTGAAAAACACAACACGAGAACTTTGCAAAGCATACACAAATTTCAATAGCCGAATTGAACAAGCAGAAGAAAGGACATCAGAGATTGAAGATCAACTCAACGAAATAAAATAAGAAGGCAACATTAAAGAAAAAAGAGTGAAAAGAAATGATCAAAGCCTCCAATAAATATGGGATTATGTGAAAAGACCTAATCTACATTTGATAGGTGTGCCTGAATGTGACAGAGAGAATGAATCCAAGCTGGAAAACACTCTTCAGGATATTATCCAGGAGAACTTCCCCAACCTCACAAGACAGGCCAACATTCAAGTCCAGGAAATACAGAGAACAACACAAAGATATTCCTCAAGAAGAGCAACCCCAACGAATATTATCATCAGATTCACCATGGTTGAAATGAAGGAAAAAATGCAAAGGGCAGCCAGAGAGAAAGGTCAGGTTATCCACAAAGGGAAGCCCATCAGACTCACAACACAGCTCTTGCAGAAACACTACAAGCCAGAAGAGAGTGGGAGCCAGTATTAAACACTGTTAAAGGAAAGAAATTTCAACCCAGAATTTCATATCCAGCCAAGCTTCATAAGTGAAGGAGAAATAAAATCCTTTACAGACAAGCAATTGCTGGGAGATTTCATCACCACCAGGCTTGCCTTACAAGAGCTTCTGAAAGAAGTACTAAACATAGAAAGAAACAGCCAGTACCAGCCACTCCAAATATGTGCCAAATGGTAAAGAGCATCGACATAATGAGGAAACTGTATCAACTAATGGGCAGAACAGCCAGCTAGCATCAAAATGGCAGGATCAAATTCACACATAATTATATTAACCCTAAATGTAAATGGGCTAAATGCCACAATCAAAAGACACAGACTGGCAAATTGGATAAAAAGTCAAAACCCATCAGTGTTCTCTGTCCAGGAAACCTATCTCACATGCAAGGACACACATAGGCTCAAAATAAAGAGATAAAGGAAGATTTACCAAGCAAACGGAGAGTGAAAAAAAACCTGGAGTTGCAATCCTAGTCTCTGATAAAAGAGACTTTAAACCAACAAAGATCAAAAGAGACAAAGAAGGGCATTACATAATGGTAAAAGGATAAATGCAGCAAGAAGAGCTAATGATCATAAATGTAAACACACCCAATTCAGGAGGACCCAGATACATAAAGCAAGTTTTTAATGACCTACAAAGAGACTTAGACTCCCACACCATATAGTTGGGAGACTTTAACACTCCACTGTCAATATTAGACAGATCAATGAGACAGAAAATTAACAAGGATATCCAGGACTTGAACTCAGATCTGGACGAAGCAAACCTAATAGGCATCTACAGAACTCTCCCCTCCCCCCACACCAAAATCCACAAAATATATATTCTTCTCAGCACCACATCACACCTACTCTAAAATTGACCACGTAATTGGAAGTAAATCACTCCTCAGTAAATGCAAAGGGACAGAAATCATAACAACCAGCCTTTCAGTGCACAGTGCTATCAAATTAGAACTCAGGATTAAGAAACTAACTCAGAACCACAAAACTTCATGGAAACTGAACAACTGGCTCTTGAATGTTGACTGGATAAACAATGAAATGAAGGCAGAAATAAACATGTTCTTTGAAACCAATGAGAATGAACACACAACGTACCAGAATCTCTGGGACATATTTAAAGTGGTGTCTAGAGGAAAATTTATAGCAATAAATGCCCACACAAGAAGCAAGGAAAGATCTAAAATCGACAACATATCATCAAAATTGAAAGAGCTAGAGGAGGAAGATCAAAAAAAAACTCAAAAGTTAGCAGAAGACAAGAAATAACTAAGATCAGAGCATAACTGAAGGAGATAGAGACACATAAAAAACCTTCAAAAAATCTATAAATCCAGGAGCTGGTTTTTTGAAAAGATCAACTAAATAGACTGCTAGCCAGATTAATAAAAAAGAAAAGAAAGAAGAATCATATAGATGTAATAAAAAACTATAAAGGGGATATCACTACCAATTCCACAGAAATACAAATTACCATGAGAGATTACTACAAACAACTCTATGCACATAAACCAGTAAACCTGGAAGAAATGGATAAGTTCCTGGACACTTGCACCCTCCCAAGCCTAAACCAAGAAGAAATTGAAACCCTGAATAGACAAATAACAAGGGCTGAAGTTGAGGCAGCAATTAATAGCCTACCAACCAAAAAAAGCCCAGGTTCAGATGGGTTCACAGGTGAATTCTACCAGACATACAAAGAGGAGTTAGTACCACTCCTTTTGAAACTATTCCAAACAATCCAAAAAGAGGGAATCCCTCCCAAATCATTTGATGAGCCCAACATCATCCTGATACAAAAGCCCAACAGAGACTCAATAAAAAAAGAAAACTTCAGGCCAATCTCCATGATGAACATAGATGCAAAAATATTCAATAAAGTACTGGCAAACTGATTGCAACAGCACATCAAAAAGCTTATCCATCAGAATCAAGTAGGCTTCATCCTGGGGATGCAAAACTGGTTCAACATATGCAAGTCTATAAATGTAATCCAACACATAAACAGAACCAAAGACAAAAACCAAATGATTGTCTCAATAGATAAAAAGAAGGCATTCAACAAAATTCAACAGGCTTTTATGCTAAAAATTCTCAATAAACTAGGTATAGATGGAATGTATCTCAAAATAATAAAACTATTTATGACAAACCCACAGCCAATATCATGCTGAATCAGCAAAAACTGGAAGCATTCCCTTTGAAATCTGGCACTAGACAAGGATGCCCTCTCTCACCACTCCTATTCAATATAGTATTGGAAGTTCCACCCAGAGCAATCAGGCAAGAAAAAGAAATAAAGGGTATTCAATTAGGAAAGGAGGAAGTCAAATTGTATCTATTTGCATATGACATGATTGTATATTTAGAAGACCCCATCATCTCAGCCCAAAATCTCCTTAAACAGATAAGCAACTTCAGCAAAGTCTCAGGATAAAAAATCAATATGCAGAAATCACAAGCATTCCTATACACCAATAACGGACTAAAAGAGAGCCAAGTCAAGAGTGAACGTCCATTCACAATTGCTACAAAGAGAATAAAATACCTAGGAATACACTTAACAAAGGATGTAAAGGACCTCTTCAAGGAGAACTACAAAGCACTGCTCAATGAAATAAGACAGGACACAAATAGATGGAAAAACATTCCATGCTCATGGTTAGGAAGAATCAATATGTGAAAATGGCCATACTGCCCAAAATAATTTATACATTCAATGCTATTCCCATCAAACTACCTATGACCTTCTTCACAGATCTAGAAAACACCACCTTAAACTTCATATGGAACCAAAAGAGAGCCTGCATAGCCAAGACAATTCTAAGCAAAAAGAAAAAAACTGGAGGCATCACATTGTCTGACTCCAAACTATGCTGTGAGGCTACAGTAATCAAAACAGCATGGTACTGGTGCCAAAACAGAGATGTAGACCAACGGAACAGAACAGATGCCTCAGAGGCAATGCCGCACATCTACAACCATCTGATCTTTGACAAACTTGACAAAAACAAGCAACGGGGAAAGGATTCCCTGTTTAATAAATGGTGTTGGGAAAACTGGCTAGCCATATGCAGAAAGCAGAAACTGAAACTCTTCCTGACACCTTACACTAAAATTAACTCCAGATGGATTAAATACTTAAACATAAGACCTAAAACCATAAAAACCCTAGAAGAAAACCTAGGCAAAACCATTCAGGACATAGGCATAGGCAAGGACTTCATGATTAAAACACCAAAAGCATTGTCAACAAAAGCCAAAATAGACAAATGGGATCTAATTAAACTCCAGAGCTTCTGTACAGCAAAAGAAACAATCATTGAATGAACCAGCCACCAACAGAATGGGAAAAAATTTTGCCATTTAACCATCTGACAAAGAGCTGATATGTAGAATCTACAAAGAACTAAAACAGATATACAAGAAAAAAAAAAAACCCATTCAAAAGTGGGCAAAGGATATGAACAGACACTTTTCAAAAGAAGACATTTATGAGGCCAAAAAACATATGAAAAAGTGCTCATCATCACTGGTCATTAGAGAAATGCAAGTCAAAACCACATTGAGATAACATCTCACACCAGTTAGAATGGCAATCATTAAAAAATCTGGAGACAACAAAGGCTGGAGAGGATGTGGAGAAATAGGAACACTTTTACACTGTTAGTGGGAGTGTAGATTAGTTCAACCATTGTGGAAGACAACGTGGTGATTCCTCAAGGACCTAGAAATAGAAATTCCATTTGACCCAGCAATCCCATTACTGGGTATATATCCAAAAGATTATAAATAATTCTACTGTAAGGACACATGCACACGAATGTTCATTGCAGCACTGTTTACAATAGCAAAGACCTGGAACCAACCCAAATGCCCATCGATGATAGACTGGACAGGGAAAATGTGGCACATATACACCATGGACTATTATGCAGCCATCAAAAATGATGAGCTCGTGTCCTTTGTAGGGGCATGGATGAACCTGGAAACCATCATTCTCAGCAAACTGACACAAGAGCAAAAAATCAAACACCGCATGTTCTCACTCATAGGCGGGTGTTGAACAATGAGAACACATGGACACAGGGAGGGGAGCACTACACACTGGGGTCTATTGGGGGAAATAGGGGAGGGACAGAGGGGGGAGGGGAGTTGGGGAGAGATAGAATGGGGAGAAATGCCAGACATGGGTGAAGGGGAGGAAGGCAGCAAATCACACTGCCACGTGTGTACCTATGCAACAATCTTGCATGTTCTTCACATGTACCCCAAAACCTAAAATGCAATAAAAAAATTAACTCGAGATGGATTGAAGACTTAAAAATTTAAGACCTAAAACCATAAAAACCCTAAAAGAAAACCTAGGCAATACCATTCAGGACATAGGCATGGACAAAGACTTCATAACTAAAATACCAAAAGCAATGGCAACAAAAGTCAAAATTGACAAATGGGATCTAATTAAACTAAAGAGCTTCAGCACAGTAAAAGAAAGAATCATTAGAGTCAACCAGCAACCAACAGAATGGAAGAAAATCTTGGCAATCTATCCATCTGACAAAAGGCTAATATCCAGAATCTACAAGGAACTTAAACAAATTTACAAGAAAAAAAAAATCAAAAAGTGGGCAAAGGATATAAATAGACACTTATCAAATGAAGACATTTATGCAGCCAACAAACATATGAAAAAAAGCTCATCATCACTGGTCATTAGAGAAATGCAAATCAAAACCACAATGAGATATCTTCTCATGTCAGTTAGAATGGCACTTATTAAAAAGTCAGAAAACAACAGATGCTGGAGAAGTTGTGGAGAAATAGAAACCGTTTTATACTGTTGGCGGGAGTGTAAGTTAGTTCAACCATTGTGAAAAACAGTGCAGCAATTTCTCAAGGATCTAGAAACAGAAATACCATTTGACCCATCAATCCCATTACTGAATATATATCCAAATGATTCTAAATCAACCTACTCTAAAGATACATGCATATGTATGCTTATTGCAGCACTGTCCACAATAGCAAAGACTTGGAACCAACCCAAATGCCAATCAATGATAGACTGGATAAAGAAAATGTGGCACATATAAACCATAAAACACTATGCAGCCATAAAAAAGGATGAGTTCATGTCCTTTGCAGGGACATGAATGATGCTGGAAGCATCATTCAGCATCCTCAGCAAACTAACACAGAAACAGAAAACCAAACAACACATATTTTCACTCATAAGTGGGAGTTGAACAAAGAGAACACATGGACACAGGGAAGAAACATTACACACCAGTGCCTGTTTGGGGGTGAGGGCTAGTGGAAGGATAGCATTAGGAGAAATACCCAATGTAGATGATGAGTTGATGGGTGCAGCAAACCACAAGGCACATGTATACCTATGTAACAAACCTGAATGTTCTACACATGTATCCCAGAACTTCAAGTACAATTTAAAAAAAGGGAAAATTTAATCAATCAAAACTGACCCAGTAATAAGAAATATAACTGAATTAGCAGACACAAACATGAAATTAGGTTGTGTGTTTTTTTAGTGTATCCCATGTTTAAGAAATTAGATTTTAAAAATTAATATGTTCAGTGAGATATGCAGATTTTTAAAAACTGAAATTGAACTTCTGGAGATAAAAACAACAATGTCTGAAATGGAAAAGTTACAGAATGAATTAATGATAAATTAGGCATTGTATAAAGATTACTGAACTTGAATAAATTCAATAAATATATGCCAAATAAAAAACAGAGAGAGAGGGGAAAAAATGGGGAAAATGAACATCAGTGAGCTGTGGAAACTTTTTAAGTGTTCTGATATATTCTGATACATGTATTATTGGAGTTATCAAGGAGAGAAGAAATGGGAGAGACAGAAAAATATTTCTTCAAAGTAATGGCTAAATATTTTCCAGAATTTATGAAAACTATAATTCCACAGATCTAAGAATCTCAACAAATCTCAAGCATAAAAATATGAAAAAAAAAAAGCATACCAACTCACATTGCTTAAAACCAGTGACAAAAAAATCCTAAAAGCATCCGGCATAAAACATATATTAAGTAAAGGATCAAAGTTGAGTATGGCAGCAGATTTTTTTTTTATTAAAAATAATGAAAGCAATAAATACTTTAAAGCACTGGAAAAAACTACTCAACTAAAATTCTTTACCCAGTAAACATTTCTTTCAAAAGCGAATGTAAAATAAAAATATTTTAAGACATAAAAAAGCAGAAAGAATTAATTAGCAGAAGACCTGCTCTGTAAGAAACAAATAAATTTCTTTCAGTAGTAAAAAAATATATAAAACCAAAAATATTCTAAGTTATATTCTCAATTTTAAAAAGAATGAAGAACACCAGAAATAAAAACTATTTAAGTATATGTTAATGTTTTTTCTTATTATTCAAGTATATTTAAGAAATAATTATTTAAAGTAAAATAATAATATATTGTGGCTTTCATAACACATATAAAAGTAGAAAGTAAGTCAAAATTGCACAAAGGCAGAAAGAGAAATGAAAATAAATTGTTGTAAGATTCTTTTACTATGCACTAAGTAATACATTACTGCCAGAAAGTAGACTATGACTAAAGATTCATATTACAGTACAACTAAAATCACACAACAAAGATATAGAACTAATAAGTAACAAACAGATAAAATGGTATTGTAAGAAATAATTCAAAGGAAAATAGAAAAATATGAAAAAGGGGAACAAAGAATGGATAGGACCAATAGAAAACAAATAGTAAGATGGCAGACATAAATCCAGCCAACAATAATATGTTAAATTTAAATAGTCTAAATACCCCAACTAAAAGGAAGTGGTTCTCAAACTGTAATTAAAAAAAAAAAAAAAGAAAGGACAAATAACATACTGTCTACAAGAAACCCATATTAAATATAAAAACAAAACTGGATTAAAATTAAGAGTGAAAGTGAGAAAAGATACAACATTAATCAAAAGATATTTTGAATGGCAATATTATCATAAGATAAAGTAGATTTCAGAGACAAATCCATAATTATACTTAGAGATTCATTGCTTTCTTTCAATAATCAATAGAACAAAAAAGAAAATAGTAAGGGTAAAAAGACACGAACAACATTGTCAACCAATCTGACCTAATTGACATTTGTAGAACACTCCACCAACAACAGTAGAATAAACATTTCTTTTAAGTGTACACAGGACACAAACCAAGATAATCTATAGTCTGGGTCACTATACAGTAGATTTGAAATATTGAAGTCACACAAAATATATGCTCTGACCACAATGAAAGTAATTAGAAATGAATCATATGGATCAAAGAAAAAATCAGTAGCAAAATTAGAAAGTGTTTTGAACTAAATATATATATATATATATATACACATATGTATATACTATTACATTATAGAAAATAGTGCATGCACATGAAATTATTACACACTTATGGGGCATTGTGAAAGATAGATGTTAGATATCACAATATATCAAAATTTGTGGGACATAGCTAATACAGTAGTAAAATGAAAATTTATACCATGAAATATCCAACTCAGAAAAAAAAAGAAAGTTCTCAAATAATGACTTCAGCTTCCACCTTAAGAAAAAAAGCAAATAAATAGCCAAGTAAGCAGAACAAAAAAATGACAAATACTAGAATGGAAATCAGTAAACAGAAAATAGAAAAGCAATAAAGAAAATCAATGAAATAAAAATCTTATTTTATTGAAAAGATCAGTTGGATTCTGTGGCTGTTAAAATGATAATAAGGCAATATTATGAAAAAACTTTATGTAAATAAATTCAAAAACCTAGATGAAATGGAAAAAAAATCTTTAAATACACAAACTATCAAAGCTCACTCAAGAAAAACAGATAATCAGGATAACCCTATATCTATTAAGAAACTGAATGTATAATTTCAAATCTTCCCACAAACCTTCCCATTTTAGGCCCAGATAGCTCCACTAGAGAATTCTATCAAACATTTAAGGAATAAATAATATAAACTGCAAAAACTCTTCTAGAATATTAAAAGGAGAAAACACTTCCCAACCTCATTCTGAGTTCAGTATGGCTCTGATACTAAAGCAAACACAGACATTACAAGAAAATAAACCTACAGATCAATATTCCTCATGAACACATAGCACAATGTTAGTAAACCCTTAACCAGATTTTAGCTAACTGAATCTAATATTCTATTTAAAAAAAGATAAATCATAGACATGTGGGGTTAGTTTAAAATCAATTAATTTAATTCACTATATTAACAGATGTTTTTCAACATAGATCATCCTGGAATTCCTAGCGGAACACTTACGCAAGAGAAAGAAATAAAAGGCATTCAAATTGAAAAAAAAAAATCAAATTATCTCTCTTCACTGACAATATGATTCTACATGGAGAAAAATCCTTAAAACTCTTCCAAAAGACTTCTACACCTTAATAAACAACTTCTGTAAATTTCAGAATACAAAATCAATTCACAAAAATCAGTAGCATTTCTGCATTTATTTATTTATTTTTGAGACAGGGCCTTGCTCTGTCTCTGTTGCCAGTGGTGGGATGGTGGCTCACTGCAGTCTCCATTTCCTGGTCTCAAGTGATCTCCTGCCTCAGCCTCCCAAGTATCTAGGACTACGGATGGTGCCACCATGCTGGGCTAATTTTTTAAAACATATTTTTAGTTTTTTTTAGTAGAGATGAGATATCACTATGTTGCCCAGGCTGGTCTCGAACTCCTGAGCTCAAGAGATCCCTTCATCTAGCCTCCCAAAGTGCTGAGGTTACAAGCATGAGCCACTGCAACTAGCCACACATCAATGGCGTTTTTATACACTAATAACATTCAAGCTGAGAGCCAAATGAAGGATGCAATCTCAGTTACAATAACCACCAAAAACAGAAGTAAACTAAAATACCTAGGAATATATCTAATTAAGGAGGTGAAAGATCTCTACAAGGATAATCGCAAGACACTACTGAGAGAAATCAGAGATGACGCAAGTAAACGGGCAAAACATTCCACGCTCATGGATTGAAAGAATCAATACCATGAAAAAGGCTGTACTGTCCAATGCAATCTATAATTCTATGCTAGTCCTTTGAATCTACCAACATCATTTGTCACAGAAT
Source organism: Sapajus apella (assembly GCF_009761245.1). Classification (NCBI taxonomy): domain Eukaryota; kingdom Metazoa; phylum Chordata; class Mammalia; order Primates; family Cebidae; genus Sapajus; species Sapajus apella. The sequence goes on from NW_022436956.1 coordinate 4,337,663, forward strand.
TAGAAAAAAAGTATCGTGAAATTCATAAAAAGTATTGTAAAATTCATAAAAAGTGGACATAGCACATGAACAGACACATCTCAGAAGACATACAAGCAGCCAACAAACATATGAAAAATGCTCATTATCACTAATCATCAGAGAAATGCAAATCAAAACCACAATGAGATATCATCTCACACCAGTCAGAATGCCTATGATTAAAAAGACAGAAAATAAAATGCTGTCAAATCTGCAGAGAAAAGAGAGCCTTCATGCACTATTAATGGAAATCTAAGTTATTTCTATCACTTTGAAAATCAGTTTGGAGATTTCTCAAAGAACTTAAAACACAACTACCATTTGACTCAGCAATCCAATTACTAGATATATACTCAAAGAAAAATAAATTGTTCTACCAAAAAGACACATGCGCTAATATGTGCATCACAGCACTGTTCACAATAGCAAAGACATGGAATCAATTTAGGTGCCCATCAATGGTGGACTGGATAAAGAAAATGTGGTACATATACACCACAGCCACAAATACTATGCAGCCATAAAAAAGAATAAAATAATGTCTTTTGCAGCAACATGAATGCAGCTGAAGGCCATCAACCTAAGCAAATTAACACAGGAACAGAAACCCAAATGTTGCATGTTCATTTATAAGTGAGAGCTAAACATTAGGTACATATAGACATAAAGATGGGAACAACAGACACAGGGGACTAGCAGAGACAGAAGAGGAGGAGGAGGAAAGAGCTGAAAAACCATTGGGCACTATGCTCACTACCTGGGTGCTGGGATCATTCATACCACAAACCTCAGCATCACACAATATACTCATGTAACAAATTTGCACATATATCCTCTGAATCTAAAAGTTGAGGTGGATCATGGCAGAGGAGAGGTAAGACAAGATTGCAGCTCTGACTTGGATGGAGGGAGCACCATGTGGAAGCTCACATAATGAATGTTTGCTCCAAAATGACTGCAGGAAAAAAATCAGAAACCTGAGAGTAGCCACAGACCCTCTGAAGGAAGCAGATTGCTCCTGCAGGACCCAGGAGACACCCCAAATACTGAGAGTGCCCAAACTGTGGAAGTGGGAAAGGGAGATTGCCTGCTCCTGAACACACACCCCCACTGGGGAAACTAAAGGTCTAGATTACAGGAGAAGATTCTGACCTTCCCTGGAACTATGTCAATTTAGAGAGCCTAGCGAAATACAGGGATAGTTGAAACAGCAGGAAAAGCCCTCTGAGTTCGCTGGGTCCCCTAGCAAACCATTTCTGCACGGCCTCACAGGGTCCTTTGGGAGGGCGGCCACAGACACTGGGAAAAGGCCACAGGGAGAAAGAAACCTGCAGCTGAACTTTGTAACAATTTAAACTAATCGAGAAGTGTCCTGGCCAGAACTCAGGGTAGGGCATGAATCCAGTGTGCAGACTCCACAGGCAGGGAAGCACGAAAGCCTACTTGCTTTCACAACTGGGAGGCTGGTAGACTGGGGTAAGTTCTCAGCCCTACTTGCCTGTCTGAAAACAGACAGGGTGCTGTTGGCTGGGGCACGGTGGGAGTGAGACTGGCCCTTCAGCTTCCATGGGAGCTGGGTGAGGCCTGTTACTGCCAGCTTTCCCACACTTCCCTGACAACCTGCATGACATAGTAGGGACAGCCATAATCTTCCTAGGAACATAATTCCACTGACCTGGGAACCTCACCCCCATCTCCCACAGCACTGCAGTAAGAAACATCCAAGAAGAGTCTAAGCTCAGACAAGCCCTGCCCCAACTCAATGGTCCTTTTCTATCAATCCTGGTAGCTGAAGACAAAGGGCATATACTCAGGAGTTCTAGGGTCCTGTTCACCACCTGTTTCTCCCCATACAACCACAGCTGATGCTATCTGGAAAGTGCCACCTCCCAGCAGGAGGCCAACCAGCACAAAAATAGTGCATTTTACCACCAAGGCTGAGGACCCTCACAGAGTCCATCTCACCCATCTACCACCTCAACAGGAACAGGTGCTGATATCTACAGCTGAGAGACTCACAGATAGTTAACATCACAGGACTCTGTGCAGACAACTTCCAGTGCCAGTCTGGAGCCCGGTAGACTTGCTGGGTGGCTAGATCTAGAACAGAGATAACAATCACTACAACTTTGCTCTCAGGAAGCCACATCCATAGGAAAAGGGGAGAGTACTATATCAAGGGAGCACCCCATGGGACAAAAGAATCAGAACAACAGCCTTCAGCACTAGACTTTTCCTCTAATAGAGCCTACCCAAATGAGAAGGACCCAGAAAACCAACTCTAGTAATATGACAAAACAAGGTCATTTCACACCCCCTAAAATATCACAGTAGCTCACCATCAATGGATCTAAATGAAAAAGAAATGCCTTATTTACCCAAAAAAGAATTCAGAAGGTTCATTATTAAATTAATCAGGGAGGCACCAGAGAAAGGCAAAGCCCAATGTAAGGGAAAAAAATGATACAGGAAGTGAATGGAGAAATATTCAATTAAATGGATAGCATAAATTTTTTAAAATCAAAACTTCAGGAAACAATTGACACACTTACAGAAATGCAAAGTGCTCTGGGAACTCTCAGCAATGGAATCAAACAAGTAGAAGAAAGAAATTCAAAGCTCAAAGACCAGGTCTTTGAATTATCCAAATCCAACAAAGACAAAGAAAAAAAATTAGAAAATATGAACAACACCTCCAAGAAGTCTGGGATTATGTTAAATGACCGAACCTAAGAATAATTTGTGTTCCTGAGGAGGAAGAGAAATCTAAAAGTTTGGAAAACATATTTGAGGGAATAATCAAGGAAAACTTCCCTGGCCTTGCTAGAAACCAAGATATCCAAATACAAGAAGCACAAGGAACACCTGGGAAACTCATGGCAAAAAGATCATCACCTAGCCACATTGTCATCAGGCTATGTAAAGTTAAGACGAAGGAAAGAATCTTAAGAGCTGTGAGACAAAAGCATGAGGTAACCTATAAAGGAAAACCTATCAGATTAACAGCAGATTTCTCAGCAGAAATCCTACAAGCTAGAAGAGATTTGGGGCCCTATCTTCAGCCTCCTCAAACAAAACAATTATCAGCGAAGAATTTTGTATCCAGCGAAACTAAGCTTCATATATGAAAGAAGTGTTGAACAATGAGAACACATGGACACAGGGAGGGGAGCACTACACACTGGGGTCAGTTGGGGGGAAATAGGGGAGGGACAGTGGGGGGTGGGGAGCTGGGGAGAGATAGCAAGGGGAGAAATGCCAGATGTAGGTGATGGGGAGGAAGGCAGCAAATCACACTGCCACGTGTGTACCTATGCAACAATTTTGCATGTTCTTCACATGTACCCCAAAACCTAAAATGCAATAAAATAAATAAATGGGGAAGAAAAAAAAATACCGTCTTGTTCAACAAATTCTGAGAGAATTCGCTGCTACTAAGCCATCACTATAAGAACTGCTACATGGAGCTCTAACTCTTGAAACAAATCCTGGAAACACATCAGAATAGAACATATTTAAAGCATAAATCTCACAGGACCTATAAAACAAAAATACAATTTAAAAAACAAAAGCAAAAAAACCAACAAACCACCGAATAGCATGATGAGTTAAATAGCACAACACATCTCAACAGCAACGTTGAATGTAAATGACCTAAATGCTCCACTTAAATAATACAGAATTGCAGAATGGATAATAATTCACCAACTAACTATCTGCTACCTTCAGGAGACTCACCTAACACATAAGGACTCACATAAACTTAAGGTAAAGGGGTGGAAAAAGACATTTCATGCAAATGGACACAAAAAGCAAGGAGGAGTAGCTATTCTTATATCAGACAAAACAAAGTTTAAAGCAACAGCAGTTTAAAAGACAAGAGGGACATTATATAATGATTAAAGGCCTTGTCTGAGAGGAAAATATCACAATTCTAAACCTATATACACCTAACACTAGAGCCGCAAGATTTGTAAAGCAATTACTGATAAACCTAAGAAATGAGATACATAGTAACACAATAATAGTTTGGGACTTTAATACTCCATTGACAGCATTAGACAGGTCATCAAGACAAAAGGTCAACAAAGAAACAATGGATTTAAACATACTCTGGAACAAATGAACTTAACAGAGGTATACAGAACATTCTATCCAACAACAGCAGAATACACATTCTGTTCAACAGTGCATGGAGCTTTCTTCAAGATAGATCATATGATAGGCCACAAAATAAGCATTAATAAATTTAAGAAAATTGAAATTATATCAAGCACTCTCTCAGACCACAGTGGAATAAAATTGGAAATCAAATACAAAAGGAACCTTCATAACCATGCAAATATATGAAAATTAAATAACCTGCTCCTGAATGATCATTGAGTCAAAAATCAAATCTAGATGGAAATTTTTAAATTCTTCTGACAACTGTGACACAACCTATCAAAACCTCTGGAATACACCAAAGGCTGTGCTAAAAGTAAAGTTCATAGCCCTAAATGCCTGCATCAAAAAGTCTGGAAGAGCACAAACAGACAATCTGAGGTCACACCTCAGGGAACTAGAGAAACAAGAATAAACCAAACCCAAAACCAGCAGAAGAAAGGAAATAACCAAGATCATAGCAAAACTAAATAAAATTGAAACAAAACAACAAAAGCAAAATAAATGAAACTAAAACTGGTTCTTTAAAAATATAAATAAAATTGATAGACCATTAGCAAGATTAACAAAGAAAAGAGAAAATCCAAATAAACTCAATAAGCAATAAACGGAAAACATTACAACTGACACCACAGATATACAAAAGATCATTTAAGGTTACTATGAACAACTTTATGCAGATAACCTAGAAAACCTAGAAGAGATGCATGAATTCCTGGAAAGGTACAACCCTCTTAGCTTAAATCAGGAAGAATTAGATACCCTGAACAAACCAATAACAAGCAGCTTGATTGAAATGGTAATTTAAAAATTACCAAAAAAAAAAAAAATTACCAAAAAAAAATCAGTCCAGGGCCAGACTGATTCACAGCAGAATTCTACCAGATATTCAAAGAAGAATTGTACCAATCTTACTGACACTTTTCCACAAGATACAAAAAGAAAAAACCCTCCTTAAATCATTCTGTGAAGCCAGTATCACCCTAATCCCAAAGGATTATAAGTCATTCTATTATAAAGACACATGCACATGTATGTTTATTGCCTCAGTGTTCACAATAGCAAAGACTTGAAGCCAACCCAAATGCCCATCAATGATAGACTGGATAAAGAAAATGTGGCACATATACACCATGGAATACTATGCAGCCTTTAAAAAGGATGAGTTCTTGTCTTTTGCAGAGACATGGCTAAAGCTGGAAATCATCCTTCTCAGCAAACTGACACAAGAATAGAAAACCAAACTCCACATGTGCTCACTCATAGTGGGTGTGAACAATAGGAACACATGGACACAAGGAGGGGAACATCGCACACTGGGGCCTGTCAGAGTGCAGGGGACTAGGGGAGGCATTGCAGGGGGTGGGGGGATACGGAAGGGATAGCATTAGGAGAAATATCTAACGTAGATGACAGGGTGATGGATGTATCAAACCACCATGGCATGTGTATACCTATGTAACAAACCTGCACATTCTGCACATATACCATAGAACTTAAAGTATAATTTTAAAAACAACATAGTAGGAATAAAAAAGAAACTTTCTCAACCTTATAAAGGCAACCAGAATAAAACTAAAGCCAACATTCTGTTTAAAGATGGAAAACAGAATCTTCTTCCCCCAAGACTAGGAACAAGGCAAGGATTTTCACTCTCACCACTTACATTCAACAACAAACTGGAAGTGCAATGACTCAGGAGAAAGAACAAGAAGACATCCATGTTTAAAATGGAAGAAATGAAATTGTCTTTATATGCAGAAACCTGATTGTCTACCAAGACAATCTGATGGAGTCTATGAAAACAGCTATTAGAACTAGTAAAAGCAGTAATTGAATTTATCAATGCTGCAAGATACAAGGTTAATATACAAAAGCAACTGTAGGTAAGCAACAAAAACTTAAAATTACAAAAAAATGCCATTTATAATAGCATCAAAAATAAGAAATACTTAAGATAAATCTGATACATGCAAAACCAAAACACTGACAAATGCAAAATATTGCTGGGAGAAGTTAAAGAAAACATAAATAAATTGATAGGTATAAATTAAGTTCATGAATCAGAAGATGAAATGTTGAGATGTCAGCTCTTCCAAAATTAATCTATAAATTTAATGCTATCTCAATCAAATCCCACCAGGCATTATTTTGAAGAAATTGAAAAGCTAATTCCAAAATTCATATGGAAATGCAAAGATTCTAGTATAGCCAAAACACCTTTGAAAAAGAACAAAGCTGGGCCGGGTATGGCGGCTCTCACATTAATCCCAGCACTTTGGGATCCCAAGATAGTGGATCACTTGAGGCCAACAGTTCAAGATCAGCCTGTCCAACATGGTAAAATTCTGTCTCTATGGAAAATGCAAAAATTAGCCAGGCATGGTGGCACACACCTGTAATCCCAGCTACTCAGGAGGCTGAGGCACTAGAATTGCTTGAACCCAGGAGGTGGAGGCTGCAGTGAGCTGAGATCATACCACTGCACTCCAGCTCAGGTAAACAGAGCAAGACTCTGTCTCATAAAAAAAAAAAAAAAAAAAGCTACCTGGCCTCAGGAGTTATTTTAAAGCCATAGTAACCAAGAAGATGTGGTATTGACATCAAGAGAGACAAATAGATCAATGGAACAGAATAAAATGTATGGAAATAAATCCATGCATATCCTACTTGTTGATTTTGACAAAGATGCAGAGTCAATTTGGTAGACAAAAATATACTTTTGAAAGATGTGTTGAAACAGTTGGATGACTATATAAGAGAAAAAATTAAAAATAAACTTGAATACATTCTTGCACCATATACAAATTAACTAAAAATGAATACTACACCTAAATGTAAAATTAGAACTATGAAACTTCTAGAAAAAACATAAGAGAAAATTTTTGTGACCTTAGTTTGGGCAAAGTTTTCTTAGATACAATATTAAGGGCATCATCCATACAAAAAAAAATTCCAACAAATTTAACTACATCAAAATTAAGAACTTTCACTCTGCAAAAGTTACTATTAAGAGAATGAAGACAAGGTAAGCTATATACTGGGAGAAAATATTTGCAAATTACATTTCTGATAAAGAATGTGTATCCAGTGGCCAGGTGCTGTGGCTCACACCTGTAGTCCCAGCACTTTGGGAAGCCAAGGTGGGCAGATCACGAGGTCAGGAGTTCAAGACCATCCTGACCAACATGGAAAAACCCCGTCTCTACTAAAAATACAAAAAATTATCTGGGCTTGGTGATGCATGCCTGTAATCCCAGCTACTCAGGAGGCTGAGGCAGGAGAATTGCTTGAACTCAGGAGGCAAAGGTTGCAGTGAGCCAAGATCACACCATTGCACTCCAGTGTGGGCAACAAGAGTGAAACTCCATCTCAAAAAAAAAAAAAAAAAAAAAAAAAAACAGAATGTGTATCCAGAATACATGTATGAAGAACTCTTAAAGCTAAATAATAAATGAAGTAAAATCAAATAAGCAAACAACCCAATAAAAAATGGACAAAGTACTTGAATAGACAGTTCACCAAAGGTGGTTTTTAGATAGCAAATAAGCATAGGAAAGAATGTCCACAGAATTCGTCATCAGGGAAATGCAAATTAGAATCTCGAGATATCACTACACACCTATTGGAATGTCTAAAATTAAGTGATTGATCACATAAAGTGCTGGTGAGGCTATGTAGTATACATAACTCTCAAACTCTCATACACTGTGAGAATACAAAAAGGTACAAACATCTTAGCAAACAATCTGGCATTTCATTAAAAAGGTAAACATATACCTATCATGTAACATAACATTCTACTCCTTGCTATATATAGCCAAAAGATATAAAAGTGTGTATCCACACAAAAAGTTGAATGGACAATCTTTGCACCAGACATAAATGCTTGCACTAGGTTTATTTGTGGTAGCCAAAATCAACAAATAATACAGATATTTCTCAACAGGTGATTGATAAATTGTGGTATATCCATACAATGAAATATTACTCAACAATTAAAAGAAATCTAGTTTTGATACATGATACATTCAACAACGTGGATAAGTCAAACATAATTATGTCAAATGAAAAAATCCAGGAAAAATAAATACTCTTTGATCTTTATCTGAGAAATTTATAGAAAATGCAAACTCATTTATAATTACAGAAAGCAGATTAATGGTTGCCTGGGGATGGGGAGGCTACAGAGAGTCATGAGGGAGGGATTAAAATCGGATGCAAGAAAAGTTTTGGAGTGATGGACATATTTTTTATCTCTATTGATGATAGTTTCACAGGAATAATCTCAAATTGAAATGGCAGTTTATTGTATGTCAATTATATCTCAGTAAAGTTGTTTAAAAACAATAATAATACTGCAAAGTGAACCTTCACTTCCATTTTGGAGTAGACTTGATCAGAGTGATACCAAAACTCTGTTGCTTCCCTCACAGTTTTGGAACACTGTAAGAAGGTGGCTCTTTCTATTTTTACTACTGTACACTTGCTTGTCTTCCAAGAACCCAGAACAGGAATTGGAGGTGAAGAAGGGCTGCTTTGTGCACATACAAACCTGAATGGCAGTAACCACATCGTACCCAGAATCTTTCTCCTTTCAGGCCCACAGCTCTGTTTTAATATAGGTCAAGCTGATAGGCCTGGCTTGCTTTGCTGGGAAGCATCCTCCCAAGAGTCTCTGCGTTTTTTCTTACTCCATGCTACACCTTGTAGATTTTTTACTAGTTCGCCAAACATCAACTGACTTGTCTGAACCCAGCATAAGATGTCTACCCTACATAGTTAAAGGGAAATGCAATTAAAGCAAAAAATTTTAAAAATAGAAATAATTACCCACTTAATTTATCAATCATTGCTTAATCTACCTCTGGTTTTCCCTGTAGACTCCAGCTGAATGATTTCTTCAGTTCAGCTAAATTTGTATACCTCTGTTAAAAGCCCCTCTGTGGATAAATGCACAATTCTGAATCTTCAGCATTTTCATCAGTTTTCTCTCTGCAGTCTTTCTTCTATAAAGCCTTTAATTCTTCCAACAAAAGTGTATAATTTCCAAAGGATTTTGTTGAGGATCCTTTCCTAAGCATTTTGAAACCCAGCATGTAGAAGGCTGGAATGGAATTCTGATAGAGAATGAGGATGGCCCTTTGGGTGTGAAGGGGAGAGGTCAAGAGGACAGGCCACAAGGAAGTATTGTCTTCAAATGCTGCTCTTTTCTCTCAAAGTCCTGATAAAATGAATAAAGATATATGCACTCCCATGGGAAATCTGCCTTACCTCAAAAACTCTAGGGTATATGTAGCTAGCAGACAACAAATATTCATTGCTCCAGTTAACCACTTACCACATCTCTATTTCCATCTGAGGAAAGTCTGGAATGTAGAACACCAAACATGGGCTATATTTTTCTTACAATCTGCAAGTCGCCATTAGTCTCTTTATTATAAAATTCTCCTTAGATTCAGACATCAATCGTGTCAATCACATACCGACAAATAACCTTAACTTTTTATAGGACTGAATGTCCTACCCATTACAGAAACATCTTGGATCCACTGAAAAATCCTTGGTTGAATCTCTTAATCTTTCATTCTTTTGCAAATTTTTTTCATCCAGAGATCCCTTTGGCCTTCATCTCTAACACAGATCTATCAGTGCCTTGGAAGGGTTTTCTGATGTGTGTAAAATACTCCCTCAGTTAATCCTGTCACCCCAATAATTTTGTGTGCCTGCTTTCCTTGTGTTTTTCCATCTTCCCTGAGCAAAGACACAGATTCAAACCCCTAACTCAACCCTTTTTTCCTCCTTCTCTTGGACCTCGGAACACCCCCAGCAGCTAAATCAGCCAGTGGTGAGTCATCCTTCCGCCTCGCTTCAACTCAAAGTTCAAATGGATAAAATAAAAATGTGTATCATTAGGCATCCGCAATCCCTTCTTATGTGTGTGTGTCTTTGGACAGGGAAAGGCAGCCACCTGCACTGCCTGACAGTAACTCCCCGCCCCCACAAACCCCCTACAATTCCTATCAGATATCGGCAATTTCAATACATTGCTTAAATTTACTTTTAAAAATTTAAAATTGCAGTTCCCTGGCAATGTTTATGGTTTGGCCTCTTGAAAAGATATGTCCCTTTTCTAGTTATAAATTTAAGCTTGCATGACTTTTAAAACAGATTTATACTGAACATGAATACAGGTTTTGAAACAAATACAAACCTCAGGAAAGTGAGAGAAACTCAGAACCTGTATTTATGAAACCTCAAAATTAATCCACTGTGAATGGTTAGGCAGAGCCTGAAAGGGCAAGGTAATCCATACCTGGGTGTCCTGGGCGTTATGGAATATTCAGCTTTGACTGTCTCTAGTTCCGCGAGGTCTCTGGCCACAAGAGGCTGGCCTTGGAACTCTCAGTGTTCAAGGAAATTCCTTAACAATATGGACACTCAAAATCCAATCGAATTTTCCTGTTACATTCCCACAGCCAATTTCATATAATGTACTAACATCCACTATACAAGAAGGTCAGTGGGACGGTCTCTGTGTCCAGCACCAGCTTTGAACTCATTAGAAATTTGTTGCCATTTAATTGACAGATTTGACACCTGAGTCTCTGTTTAGATAGAACAACTTGCATATCTACTTGGCATTTTTGCAGCATTTGGAATAAAGCCTCCCACTCAGGATGTTTTATTTTTTATTAATATTTCCCACCTTTACTTCAGATTCAGGGGGTACATGTGCAGATTAGTTATATGGGCATATTGCTTGAGGCTGAGGCTTATGGTATAACTGATCCTATCACCCAGGTAGTGAGCATAGTATCCAATCGTGAGCTTTTTAACCCTTCCCCCTTCCCTCTCTCATTCTTTGTCAAGTCCCCTTAGTCTTTTGCCATGGGCTATTGACTTTCTCTGTGGTTAGCAAAGTTATCAAGTCTGTGTAATACCATGGTGTGAACATGGCTGCATTTAGCTAGTTCAGGGAAAGTTGAGAGACAAGTCCCACCTGGGAAGTGGAAACTGCTTCATAACTTTTGAAAGTCAGAAACACTTTAATGGAATTTTCCGTGGAAGCTTACTTCAATTAGTGCCTAAGCATTTGACACAATGCATTCATCACTGCAGCTCGACAGGCTGCACATACTCCCTCAGGTCTTCGAGATGTATGAGTCTCATAGTGCCTGTCACCTAATCTCAGGTGATCCTGAGGTAGCCCGCACTGAAGAGCTCTACCCAGAAGCAGTGATAGCGATTAAGAGAACCGATCAGACTTTCACTAAAGCTCACACTAGAGAATATGGAGAGCTTTAGTTGATAGTAGTGTGCATCCAAGAGAAAAGCAGATTCTTTTCTCTTTTGAGAAAATGGCTCAGAGACCATGGAGCCCATGAGAAGAGGTTGAAGAGAGCAGCCAGTTTCCTCCTCATCCCAATGCCTCCTCTATGTTCTCAGTGTCTTGCATCGTACAATTCTCTTTTTCTTACGATAACCTTAATGAGCCTGTTTTCATGACTGCATAAACATAAAAAGATACTGATGGCATCGTTATGATAGTCGATGTTAATGAGAGCTTACTGCATGCCAAGCAAAATCTAAGTTATTTCTTGATACTAACTTGTGGTTAACGTCAACCATGTGACATAAGTACTTAAACATTAACTTTATTTACGGGTGAGGAAACTGAGGCACAGAGAAGTTAAGGGGCTTTTCATGATTATCTAGACAGTAAATGAAGGAGCTGGGATTAAAGCCCAGATGCTTATAAACTGGGATTGGAAGCCATAATTGCGTGCGTCATCTGTATGCTGAACTGCTTCTAGCTATGTGATGACCAATTATCATGGTAAAGACATGAATTAAATGAAGAGGAAAAAATAAAGGAAAAGAGAGAGGGAGGAAGGAGGTCTAACTTGGGACTGAAAGGCTTCACAGATTAAGAATGATTTTTAAGGCTAGGAGTAGATATAAGAAGTTATATATGAAAGACCAAGACCGTTCAGGGTAACAATGCACAGAGGCATAGAAGAAAGTTCTCTAGAAGACATATCCCAGGGACAGAAGCAGACGCATCAAATTGGAGTGAAGCCTTTACTTAGGGTGAACCTTGCCTTGCCCATCAGGCTGAAAAATTGCTGCTTCATCTTACCTTGTCCCCTCTACTCAACCACCATTCCACAGAAATGTATACACCTGATTTCCCATGGGAGCTGCCCCACTGTGTTCACAGCTCACTGGTGATGAGAAAAGTTACAAATAGCTCGTAAAGTATAAGTCTAGGCCAGAAAGGTCCAACAGAGAATGGAGGGTAACTTATAACTCTCTGCTTCCACTTTAGCAAAACACCTGGATTCTATCTCCCATGTTATTGGCAAAGTGGTAGAGCTTAAATCTCTTTTCCATCTTCTGAATGTCCTGGGGCATAGATTCTTATTGACTTTTTATCTGGAACTGGCAGCCAACAAGCCTGGCTGCCATGTCATCACTGGGTCTAGGACAGGTATAACCAACGTTGTAAGAGAATGGGATTGATCTGGTTCACTCACTGAACATGACAGGGCAGAAAACAAACTGGTGAGAACTAAATCAAGTGAAATATTAAAGTACTTGGTATAATTACTAGCACCTAGCAAGGGCTCAGAATTGGTAACTGCTATCATTAGCAATAGCAAGAGTAGCTGAATAACTTGGGACATTATGTCCTAAATGTTTGTGTTTCCCCAAAATTCATATGTTGGAATCCTATCCCTCCAAGTGACTTTGGAGGTGGAGATTCTGGGAAATGATTAGGCCATAGAGGTGAAGCCTAATGAATGGGATTAGTGCCCTTAAAAAAAAAGGTACTAGAGTGCCCCCTCACTTGTGTGCCATGTGAGGACGCAGTAAGAAGTGGACCACCTATGAACCAGAAAGTAGGCCCTCAGCAGACACTGAATTCACTGGTGTCTTGATCTTAGACTTCCCAGCTTCCAGAACCATGAGAAATAAATTTTTCACAGTTCTTTGTTGCCTATAAGCCACTTGTTTTATGGTATTTTTATAGCAGTCTAAATGGACTAAGATACTTGAGAAATTCAACTCATTAAATCAATATCACCATATTATCAACGTTTAGCATCTAGGCCTTAGAACACTCATGTTTTTAAAGGAAAAGGGCATTCAGACTACTCTTAGGAGGCATAATTGCTCCTACGTTGGGCACTCAATTCCTTTTCTTCTAGATCCTTTTTATCCCGACATGTGAAATGTACTCATGAGAGTAGCTTTCATGACCCTCTAAAGTTGTGTCTTGGTACTCTGGCTCAACATCTCAGGACTATCTAGAACAGAAAGTGACTGCAAAAAAATCTATTTGATCCTCAGACTTGGGCAGTTCTCTCTTTCCTACCTGTTTCTTCTTTGACTGTAGGATTCCTGATTTTTTCTAATACGAGATAGTGGGGAAAAGCATGCGCTTTCAAGTAAGGCAGATGTAGATAAGGAAATTACACAGAGGAGCATCAAGATGAGCATGGATAGGAGGGGCCAGTTTGCACCTAGCTGCTGCCATTGTTCACTTTATCTGCAGTGTCATCACAAGAGGGATTACGTGTTCCCATTTAAGATTCTAGGGCTTCAGGAAAAAAACCAGCACTGCTTTTACTTCTGAAGCAATTAAGGGACTAAGGTGAGCTGACCTAAGAAACGGCTTTTGTTAGGCAAACTGGATATGCCCACAATACTCTGATAGATTTCTTTTTGGAACCCCAAGCCTGCAAATACTTCTCTCAGGTCTTGTGGAAGAGGGGGCTCCAGAAGCCCTGAGCTGTGTTGTGCTGGCCTGGTTGGGGCCAAATTCCAGCTCCAACTTAGATTTTGGGCCCCAAGTTCTCTCTCTGTTCTTCAACCTCAAGTCCAGCTCTCATAGCGCATAATTTGAAAGTGGTTGGATACTTACAACTGTCACACATAAGACTGTGCTGACCACTACACACTCTATATTGGGGATTCCTGCCAGGAGTCAGGAAGTGAAAGGCAAATGATATTGAAGAGACATGAAGAAGAAACCCATGATTTCCATAGGGACAATGCCAGCACTTAGGGAGCCCTTTCATCAGGACTTTATAAGTCATCAGCATGAAGCCAACAGACTTAGTGGGTAGCAAGTTATCATTCATGAAGTCTGTTAGATGTGCAGGACTCTGACAGGTTAGAGAAGACAAGGTGAGATGGTGGGAAAGTCAAGGACTATAGGAGCAGGAAGGGATGATGTACAGAGGATGAGCAGCTGCATCCCACTTCCTCCAAGGACACCATCGGAAGGTTCAGGCTGACTTTGCAACAAGAGTGCTCAGGTGAGTCCAGCTCAGCAATCCTATGAGCCTGCGGCTCCCATGTGCCTCACCATGTTCAGGGCTTCATTGGCTGTCACGCTCAATGTGTCTCTCCTTGCAGTGAATTGTGCTGGCAGGGGGATGAGAGGCATCTAATACTGAGCATATGTCAAGGAGAAATCTGCAATCTTCACATAAAATGTTTCCAGGGCTTTGGTGAAAGCATCCTCCAAATCCCATGAGTCCATTGCAGCATGGATGGTTCCTCTTTGGAGATGCCCAGCCCCTGGTGGGCAGGGTTCAATTGGAAGGTGCCCCAGCTCAACCCATCAGGATGATCAGTTCTCATGCATCTTCCACCACTGACCAGCTCTGCTCTACCTGAAAACTCCATGCCCAGGCTGTAATAAACAGCTATCAGAATGGATTTTATACTGGTTATAAATTAATCTGTTTTAATTAGTTTTATGCCCAGTTGAATGTGGAGAATGGGGCAGGGATGGAATCCAGAAGGATTTCAGAAAAGCATTTTATTTCATTGTATCACAGCATCTACAAGAGTTACAGTAAAATAAAACTCAGTTGCCCCCCCTCCCTCAAGCCCGCCTGTGTCTCAGAGTAATAAGCTTTCCATTTCAATGGGGAATGAAGCTATTTGTCAGTTCCAATGTCAAGAATGAATGCAATTCGAATTCTCCAGCCATTTATTTCAACAATTCTCTATTCTTCAGCTGAAATAACTTAACATAAGAAATAGCTGTTCACTCAATGTAAAACTTGCAAACCTGGTTCCACAAGGCATATTTCTAAAAAAATAATGAATCTGGAGGGGCTGTTGGATAAGAAGCTTCATCCATCTTGGTACAATGGTAATGCCCAAACCCACTGGAGCACTTTCCTCCCACAGCCTAGACTCAGGAGCAGCGTCCCCACAGGCTGATCTCCTCGCTTCACTCTTCATTACCATCATTATAATTGCTACCGTCTCCTCATAAACATTCACGATCCATCATCTTTCCTCTTTAAACCTGATGTTTTCATGACACCCAAATGGCCCTGAATGTGAAACTTTCAATGACTGAGACATCGAGAAAAATTAGAAATCATGATAAAATTTTTCATTTTACCCCTGACAAGTCCCTGTTACAGACAGCCGCAGAAGACAACCATGAGCTGCAGTGTGTAGCTGGAATTGGCTCTGCATGAATGCTGGAGGGGATGGAGACCCCTGGGAAACCTGTTGACATCAGCCTGAGCCTTCCATCTTCAATGTCTGTCCTCGGGCTGAACACCAAACCTCAAGGTTCAGAAGTATTTTGCCTTCCTCACCAAATGTTCCTTCCATCATTTCCTCTCCCATTTCCTCCCTAGCAAGGGAGAATTTATACATGTTAACAGTGCCAAGGGCCTGAAAAATGTTGCCCAGTAAAAACTCAAATGCTGAGCTTCTCATTAAAAATAACAAACATGTATAGATTATATAGCACTTACTATGTATCAAACTCTATCATGCTGGTAAACATAAAATATTTTATGTTTATTAACTTGGCTTAGTCCTCATAACAATCCTAGGAAGTAAACACTGTCAGTGTTCCCATATGTGGAAACTGAGGCACAGAAAGGTTTGCTGGCCTGTCTGAAGGCACACAGTTTGCAAATCATGGCCCTGGAATTGAGTCTTGAAAATCTGCTCCAGAGTTTGGGCTCTTAACCAGCACACTAAATGTCCTCCCTCAAAACTGTATATTACTGAAATTTCTAGAGAATATTTTCTGACAACTGGGTGTTTCTGGCACTGGATCCAGTGAGTTTCTGCCTAAAGTTAGGAAACAATAAATTCACATGACCTCTTCCAGCGTTAGTATACCTAGAGATGTTTAAAGCTGATTTCCAATTACTACAAAGGAATAAAAGAATCCTTTTTTTTTTTTCTGTATGCTTGTGTTCTTTAATTCCCTTTGAGTAAAATTAGGGAGTAACAAGCAGGATCAAGATGGCTAAAGGCCGATGCAGAAGAAAGAGGCAGAAATGGAAGGCATCGTGCATGTTAGGAAGACATAATGGAAGTCTCTGCAGGACAGGATGCATGCAGGGAAATAGAAGGAGATGTGGCTAGGTGGAAAAATTACTGGGACAAGATAGGTAGAGCCTTGGACTTTAGAATAAAGATTTAAAAAGCAAGGTTTATTTGCAGAACCACTGGAGTGGGCAGGAAGAACAGATAGAAACCGCATGAGAACTGCGTTCAGTCCTCCCTCCCTGATGCTTTGAAACTGTCCTCCCAAGACCCTTTCACTTTGCTCTCAGTGGCTTTTCATTTCTTCCACTTCCCAAAGTAAACCAGAAGACATGCCCTAAGGCTCAGGGCTCCTCTCTTACAGGCTCAGGCAGCTCATTGAGGAAAATTCCCCACAACTGTTTGCCTGGGCTCAGCCAGTGTACAGACCCAAACAGAACCAAGGTCCACAGCCTCTTGCCTGCCTGCCATCTAAGGCTCTCGGGCTGCTACAGGAAGAACTGACTTCAGTGGGTCTCCTCTCACCTTTGAGGGAGCCCCAAGTGAAAATACTGGGCACTTTCACATGACTCAGCGGCTCACGGTCTCTCTCAGTCTCTCTCTTTCTCTCTCTTCGCTCTACTCCAAAGAAGTATTGTTTCCACCATTCTACCAAATAATTACTTAAGAGAGTGCCAAGGAGGAATATATGGTGCATCTTGTCTCTGGTGAGTCAAGCTCCATCTCTATATAGTTTTGCATGTAGAAATCACTTTTCAGTGGTTATCAGCTTCCCTGATAGCCTGGGGGATGTGGGGAGAGAGCAGAGGGCCTCATTGTCACTCTTACTCATCCAAGTGTTTGGGCATTGGTGGTTTGGCCAGGTCAGGAGAGACAGGGTGGGATCTGGCACAGAGATGGAATGGGTGTGAGGGCATGACCATCTTTATGTCTACCCGCACTTAAGGGATGGGGAAATAACAGGCATGTTGCCGCCTGCCAAAGCTGGAGATAAGAAAGCCTCAACCAATCAGAACAATAGTAACCCAAATCCTCAACTAACTAGGTGTTTACTTTTCTTCACTTTTGGCATAAAGAGGCAAATAATCAGATTTCAGATTTCTAGCCAAGACTTTATAAAACTATATCAACAGAATGAGAAGGGAAGCCACAGACTGAGAGAAAATATGCGCAAAAGCCAAATTTAATAAAAGACTATTATTGAAAAATATACAAAAATAACTCTTAAAAAGTCAATATTTAAGAAAAACTAACAACCCAGTTAAAAAAATGGAAACCTGAACAAATACCCCACCAAAGAAGATATGCAGATGGCCCGTAAGCATGCAGAAAGATGCTTCATATTTATGTCATGAAGGAAATGGAAATTAAAGCAACAGGGAGAGACTATGTACCTGTTAGAATAGCCAAAATCTAGAACATACACCACATCCCAGGCTCCCCTTTTACTGAGAGGAGTTCATTAAGGGGTGACCTGGGCTCAGCCAGAGTACAAAAGCAAACCAGTGCCCATGTCCACTTAGGTGCCTTCCTGTCATCTAAGGCTTCTGTCCTCCTATATAAGAATTTACATCAGTGGGCCTCCTCTCCCCACCCAGGAAGCCCATGCACAAATGCAGGGCACTTTCACATAGCTCACTGGCAACACCAAATGCAGGCAAGGATGTGCAGCAACAGGAACTTCCCTCCATTGCTGGTAAAAATGCGAAATGGTACAGCCACTGTGAAAGAGTTTGGCAGTTTCTTACCAAACTAAACATATTCTTACTACGCAATTTAGCAATCATGTTCCTTTGTATTTACTCAAAAGGGCTGAAAGCATGTCCACAAAACAACCAAGCACAAAAATGTGAATCTAAGCCTTATTCATAACTGTGAAAAGTTGAAGCAACCAAGTTGTCCCTGAGTAGGTGCATGGATAAATAAACTATAGTACATCTAGACAGCAGAATATTATTCAACATTGAGAAGAAATGAGCTATCAAGCCATGAAAAGACATGTCGAAACCTTAAATGCATATTACCAGGTGAAATAATTCAATCTGAAAAAGCTACATACTGTGTGATTCCAACTACAGTAAGTTCACACTTAGCGTCATCAATAGGTTCTTGAAATTTGCAATTGTAAGCAAAATCCTGTGTAATAAAACCAATTTTACATTGGCTAATTGATATAAACAAAAGTTAAATTCCAATGGCGGATTTCTGGTTATAAAAACATCACCACATTTCTAAGTAAAGACCAAAACGCTTCTAAAATTAAACATTGAAATAAATGTGAGCTATATACACATTTAAGAAAAATTAGAAAAAACAAGTAAGATCATTATTTATCCATTTATTTCAGTCAGGATTGTGGGTGGCTGGAGTCTATCCCAGCAGCTCAAAGCCTCAGCTGGGAGCCAGGCTTCACAGGATGCCCTCCCATGCCAGGGTGACTCGCAAGCACGCCCACACTCCCTCATACAGGGACCACGTAGACACGCCAATCCACCTTGCATGCACAGCTTTGGGATATGGAAGGAAATCAAAGGATCCAGAGAAAACCTACACAGAAATCGGGAAAAAGTGCAAGCTGAACATGGTCAGTGGCCCCACAGGGAAACATTTTTTTTCTTCTTCTCAGCATTATAGGGAAACAATGTTGAATAAAACAACATTATTCAAGGACCTGCTGTATACGGCATTCTGGAAAAGACAAAACTGTGGAAACAGTGGTTGCCAAGGTTGAGAGGACAGAGGCATGAACAGTTGGAGCACAGAGAATTTTTAGAGCCATGAAACTACTGTGTATGATGCTGTAATGGTGTACACATGGTATCATAGGTCTGTACAACGCCAACAGTAAACCTGTACCAAAATGATGGACTTTGGGTCATAAGGATGTGTGCCCATAGGTTCACTGACTATAACAAATGCATCACTCTGGTGGGAGGGCGTCAATAGTGGGGGAAGCTGTGCATGTGGGGAGCAGAGCACCTTGTGGAACTCTCTGTATTTTCGGCTTAATTTTGCTGTGAGACTAAAACTTCTCTAATAAACAGAGTCCATTTAAAGAGAAAAATTACATGATGTTTGTTGGGATTACAATTAGTTTAAGCCCATCTCTTCCCCTATGCATATCTGCAGAGCTTTAATGAGAGAATCTGTCTGCAGCCTGATGTTCAGGAAGTCCTGACCTCAGAAGGACCAAACTATGACCAGGGCTGAAGGAGCAAATGGTCATACCACACTGCAAAAAAGTTTCTGAAAATCATTGTGCCTCCTGCTTTGCTAAATAGTGATTGAGGCACTGGGCTGAGCCCTGGGAGTCTAGGAATAATACAACCTGACCCTGGCTTTGAGGAGCTCACAGCATTGTAGGGGACAGACCTGCAAATAAGTGATTGCAAGGAGAAGTCACCGTGGCTTAATCAATGTAAGTTGCTATGGGAGTCCAGAGGAGAGAGGGAGGTTGGCCTGGAGGAGAAATTTGGTTAATAATCAGTGAGACAGTGCTCAGTCAACCATCATTCACACGTACGTTAGGTAACAACCCTGCTGTACATTGCATAAGACACCATGAAAAAGTGAGCCATGTGACATAGCCTCTATGGTTATAAAGATTGTTGTTTTAAAGCCCCTATCTTAATTACTAAAGAACACGATTTTAAGCTGAACCAGGAAACTATTTTTAAGAAGCCCAGTTAATAAAAAAAATTGTGTACTCAATCCCAGACTATTGGCATTAAGAGGGATGCTGGAGGTGCTATGTCATAGTGGTTCTCAAACCTCATTGCACGTGACCACTGCATGGCGATTTTCTAGTGAGCACCAATATTCAGGTTCCAACTCAGAGAAACTAAATCAGAATATCCGCAGATTAGAAGTAGGCACTGGTGCTTCTTGAAACTTCCTTAGGTGATTATGGTGCATTGAAAATGTCTACTAACCTAATTCTGTTTTGTTATAGATTACGAATCAGTGTCAAAGGGTAAGGGAGAGAATTACGGAGTCGATTCAGTTAATAAAACAAAATTCATGATCCGCCATACAATTTTAGAACTATAACACTAAATAATTTGCATCGATCTAATAGAATGCACTCCCTCCTAGTCCCAGTCCCCTGCATAGTAACTTGTATCCTGATTTTCTGATTGTCCTGTTTGTTACTTTATACCATAAGTATATATTGTACACCTAATAGCATCCTCTGGGAGGAAATTGTTTCTGAGATTTATCAACACGTTATCTACCACCACCATCTGTAACCTTAGGATTTGCTACTCAAAATGTGATTCTTGACCCAGCAGCAGAGGGTCATATTGGGAGATCTCCTCCTCAGATCACCTGAAAACTTGTTAGGAATGCAGAATCCAAGTCATCAATTCAGATCCACTAATTGAAAATCTTTATTTTAACAGGATGCCCATATATTAAAGTTTGAGAAGCACTGTTCTAAATGTTTATTTCATCACAGATTTATCAAAGTTGTTGCATGTAGATATAGTTCTGTGAATGACTGCTTGATGTGTTTCCAGTTAGGAAAAATGCTGCTCTGAACAATCTTATACATCCCCTAACGTACACAGAAAGAGTTTTTGTAGGATATGTACCTAGGAGTGGGATTGATGGGAAATCAGTTACATAAACATTGAATTTTGCAATGCCAAATTATTTTCGGAAGTGTTTTAAGATTCATATACACACCTGCATGCGTGAGAGCTCCCATTCATTCACGTCTTCTCTAAAAGCCTTGTCAAACGTCTTGTCTATTTAATGGATGCATTTTTTATTCTTGATTTACTAATTATTTCCCTGATTTACTAATGAGTTTGGAAATAACTTTAAGTGCTTATTCACTGTTCACTTTTTTATTCTGTGGAATGCCTATTCATTTATTTCACCAGTTTTCCAATTGGGTTATTTGAGCTTTTTCCTCATTGGCTAATTGTTACGTTTATAGCTATAAATGTGTTTTTATTGGCTAATTGTTACATTATAGATACAAATGTGTTTTCAATGATATGTGTTGGAAATAGCTTCTGCTAGTATGTGGCCTATCTTTCTTTTTTCTTCATGGTGACTTAGGATGAATAGAAATTCTAAGTTCTATTGAGAAGAAATGGTTAATCCTTCTATCTTGGTTAGTGATTTTTGTCTTTTTTAACAGATGTTTCTCTACCCTGAGGTTGGAAATATATTATCTCACATTTCCTTCTAACAGTTTTAAAGTTTTGCTTTCACATTTAAGTTCTTAATCCATTTGGAATTGATTTTTTTGCTTTTTGTACGGTGGGTATATAATGTCATTTTTTTAAAGGAAAAATCAGTTGTCCCAGAACTATTATTGAATAGTCCCTCCTTTTCTCCAGTAGCCCTGAAAGCTTGTCAGGTTATATATATTCATCAGCCTGTTTCGGGCTCTCTGTCTTGTTTCATTGGATAATTTGTCTGTCCCAGCACCAATACCACATAGTTTTATTCATTACAACTTTATAGTAAAACTTGATGTCTAGTACGGCAAGTCTTTCCACACTGTTCTCCTTTAGCATTTTGGCTATTCTTGACCCTTTTAGTTTCCATATAAATTACAAAATCAATGGGTCATTTTCTACTCAAACGTTGTTGAAATTGCATTAGTATTGAATTATAAATCTATCCAAGGAGAATTGCTATCTTTACAGTATTGAGCATTTCTTTTCATGAACATTGAACATTAATATCTTTCAATCAAGTTCTCCACAAAGATCTTATATATGTTTGGTTAGATCTATACCTAAGTAAGCATTTTGCCATTTTGTTGATAATATATAGAAATACAAATGATTTCTATGTATTGTTCTGTAGCTAGTCATTTAGATAAATCCTATCATTATTTCTAATAATTTGTCAGTAAATTACAGACAAGTAATTGTATCTGAAAGAGATAAGAGTTTTGTCTTTATTTCCAGTCTATATGTGTGGCAGAGACTGCTAACCATATGTAATACCTATTTTTTCCTTCTTTTTAGTAATAGAACACTATCTGTTTCAGCGGGAGTTATTGCTAACTTTCAGCAAGGTGTGACCAAACGACTTAGTTGAGGACGTAGGCTGTGAGCAGACATGATAGGTGATATTTTCTCATGAGAACCTTAAAAATGGGGTGAAATATAATCCACTGAGACTAGGATTGGGGCCCAACAGTATTAGAAAAGCCAACCAATTCTATATCCCCGAACAACAGGCAATGAGACTGATACTCAGAGGCGTTCTCAAGAATACCCCATCAACTGCTCTCACCAGCCAGAATGGAAGATCAATTAATGGTAAACATCAGATTAAGACTGATGCCTTAGCACCCCACACTATTTTTGCAAGTGGCCTCAATATAGCTATCATTAACTGAGCGAGTTACAGCTGAGCGCAAAAGATGTTAACCAAAAGAGATCTGATGGATGTAAAAACCAAAATATGAAGAAATGGTTAGATGTGTTTATCTTACATGGAACTAATTACAAACACAAAGAACAAACGCTAGTTCGTTTGTGAAGCATGATATTAACACAAAAATCAAATTCCTGGCACTTAGAAGCATGACATTATTCAATATCTAAAGCCACATTTGGGCCTCCGATAACTACACTAGCAGAAATTAGACTGTGGAAAGCGTGCAGTCCTGTAAAGTATATTTTCCCATTGTTACATAAACAGAGAATTGTGGAGAGAGGAAGAAAACTCAGATGACAGAAGTAAGTAACAATGGACAATGGATTTACTTTCAGAAAACAGGATTAAGGGTGACCAGGTATGCTAAGCAGAGAGCCTGCTTTGCTGTCAGAGTAAGGAGTCTTTGTAATTCATGCCCTCCAGGATTTGATGACTTTTTAAATTCAAATTCTTGTTCTTTACTTTCCAAGTGGTAGTTGTCTTTGTAATTACCTTTTTCCTATTTGTATTAGTAAAGACATAGGCTAAGCCGTTGTAACAAAAATATCCCGAAATGGAAGTTTATATTGTTCTGAGCTAATTTTCCAAAGAAAGCAGATTCTAAGAGGCAATCCATGGTCTTATGGTGACAGGTCAGGGCTGTTATCCTTAATACATGGCTGTTGCTTCTCTTTTTTATCTAAATTGTTGTCAATTTCTTGCAAGCTGGATTCCAGAGTGAGTATCCTGTCCCTGAGGCAGTAACACAGACTGTGCACACATTGTTTTTACATATGTCGCATTGACCTAAATTTGTCACATGTCCACATCTAGCTGCAGGAAAGTTTAGATAATGTGGTCTGTAGCTGAGTAGCCATGTGCCTGCCTAAAACTCTACTATAAAATGGAAGAGAGGATGAATTTCCAAAGACAGTAAGCAATCACATTATTCCACTACTTCATGTTGAGTGTGAAGTTTTGGGATGAATGCACTTTGCCATTTTTTATTAGTAAACTAATAAAAGAAGCTATAATAAGATATGATGGAAAGAAATAAGCATCACCCAAGTGACCTGTATCTTAAACCAGATGCACTAATTGAATGAGACTTTGAGTCATTAGAGAAGAGTTTTGCTCTGTGTGTGGGAAGAGGACACATGAACACTTAGATGCCGTAAGGGCAACCTGGCAGCTTTCTTACTCAGGCCTATAAGGGAAAGGGTACAGGGATATTAATCCCAACATTATTCGGTGACAGGATATTGACAAAAAGCTGAGTGTTAGCTTCTAGGAGAGTAATTGCTTAGATATGGTAGATGCATACAATGATTTACTGCATCAGAGAGCAGTAATAGACTGGATGTGTGCATGAAAATGTGAATGAAACTTAAAGACAGTGCTAAGTAAGAAATCATTTTTAAAGAATGATTACATATTAATGGAATTTATATACATTTAAAATATACCTCAAAATCTGCAATACATATTTGTAAGACTCAATAAAAATATACATATAAACCCACTAAAATGATTGCCTATGGTAAAGGAAAGAAATGAGGGTGGGGGTCAAAAGTAAAAATGGAAAATTAAAAGGAGAAGATTTTTTACATATGACAAAGTTGCCTGATATGAACTGCAAAGAAGGATTTACTCAATCCTGTGAGGCCTAAAGTACAAAAAGAGTGATTTATACAACAGTGGGAAGCAAACAGGACCTCCATGACTGATAAGGGTGGAGCAAGATTATTCTATTCTGACTCCCATAACAACCAGAAAGAAAACACACAATGCTTTCTGAGACATTGGACATTAAACAACAAAACAAAATCATCCCTGTGGTATATTTTTAAAAAATCAATGTGAATTCTAAAATTACCCTGCTAATGGTCTGAAGAGAGAATCCAGGTCACACTACAAACAGAAATAGGTAGTCTCCCTGAGTGGAGAAGAGGGACTGAAGTCTGAAGGCCAAGATGGCTACAGTTCACAGAGTACTGGAGAAGAAAAAGGTTAACAGAGAGGTCTCTGAGTATTTACAAATCTTCAATGGAGTGCCAAGTGGTGAACGAAAGAAATTACCACGCCCAGAGAGAAAAACACAATTAAAAGGTTTATAGTTGTAGGAAAACAGGCCATTGCATGGAAAGAGTCAAGCCATCTGGAAGTAAATTCACCTTGATGAGCAATGTTTGACTGCTGCATTCCAAGGACTTCCCATAGGATAGGTAATCCCCCATGAAGAAACACTCCCTGAAGCACAGGTAACCCTTCATAAAGATATTTATCTAATCTTCCCAGTGGTCACAAGTTTTGCAAGAAAACCTGAGGCATGACCAGCTGCAGCATGTTTTACCCTAAAAGATTGCTATAAAAAAGATATTTTCTGCAGAGTTGAGTGTGGGGACTCACCAACTCTCAGCTACCTGATACGTGGCTTTTGTTTGTAAGTCCCTATTGAATGCTTCTTTCCGAAAAGCTGGATTTGTCAGCCTCTTCCTTTGACCTCTCAGCTCCCTCAGTAGTTGGGGATAGGTTTGCATCTACCTGCCCACCACAGAACAATGAAAATAGTGCTCACCACTGACAGAAGGACAGGCATAGACAGAGTATCAGTGAGCTGTGTGGCAATGTCAAGGGGCTCATATATGCGTCTTTTGGAGTTTCCGAAGGAGAGAATTTAGGGAACAGAAAATGAGTTAAATAATAAAGGTCAAAAAATAAACATCTGATGAAAACTCTAAAATCTCAGATCCAGGAAGCTTAATAAACCCAAGCACAAGAAACGTGAAGAAAACTACATAAAGCCACATTATAATCAAATTACTTAAAACCAAATGTAAGAAAAAATCCTAAAGCATATTTTATACAGAGTAATGAAGCTAAGGATGATGGCAGATTTCTAGTCAGAAACAATGAAAGCCGGAAGAAAGTGAAGCAATATTTTAAAGTACTAAGAAAAAAAACTTTCAATCTAGAATTTTATAGCCAGAAAAATATATCTTTCACAGGCAAAGACTTTTTCAGGCATATAAAAGATAAAAGTTTTATTTCCAACAGAACTGTGGTATAAAAAATGTTCGGGAAGTCCTTCAGGCAGAAAGAAAATTACATCAGAAAGAAATGTAGATCCACACAAAGAAATTAAGAGCCTCTAGACATGGTAACCACATGGATAAATATAAAATCTACTTTTATTAACTGAATCTCTTTAAAGCAAAAAAATAAAAAAATATAAAGCTCAAAAGATATGCCGACATTAAATGTAGAACAACAATATTACAATAGCCAAAAACAGAGAAATCAATATATATTGTTATAATTCTTTTAAAGTATATATAAAGTGGTATAACATTACATGATAGGAGATATTAAGTTAAAGATATATAACACAAACTCTAAAAACACACTAATAAATTATAGCAAATGAAGCAACAAAGGAAACAATCTGGTATAATTAAAATTCTCACAATCCAAGAAAATGAAATAGAAAATAAAGTGTAGATGGAAAAAATGAAAAATAAATAGCAAGATGGTAGGTTTAAACTCATCATATATGATTATAATAAATGTTGGTGGTCTAAACATCCTAATTAAAAGGCAGAGGTTGACATATCAAATTTGAAAAGCAAGAACTAAATATAAAATATCTATAAAAACCTATTTTAGATACATTAAGACAAATATGTTAAGAGTCAATACATGAAACCCTGCATAACACTGTAATGCTCATCAAGAAAAAAAGCTAGAACACAATTTAAAAGGGATGCCATTAAGCAATTTTGGAGAAGGGCACCAAAAAGAATAATGGCAGAAAACTGAAAATGAAGGACTTCTTCTCAACTCATTCTATAAGGACATCATTGCTCTGATTTCCAAACCAAAGACATTATAAGAAAAAAATAAAACACACACACACACATATATATATACAATAGATCTTTAACTTATGATGATTCAGCTTACCATTTTTTGACTATACAATGGTATCAACTTATGATGGGGTTATATTCAGATAAGTTGTATATGTCACATTGAAAATACACTTTTGACTTAACAATATTTTCAATTTATGATGGGTTTATTGGAACATAACCCCGTATCGTAAGTCAAGGAGCATTTGCGTGCATGTGTGTGTGTGTGTGTGCGCGCGCGCGCGCGCATATGTGTATGTGTATATACAAGATGAGGTATACACACACACACACACACACACACACACACACACACGCACATAATGAGGATATAGCTATCTCCCATAATCACAAATGCTAGAAAATTATTTAAATTTTGGGCAATTAAATGCAGTAATATTTTTTTAAAAGGACAATACATTATGACTGAAGGAGCTTTACCCCAAGAATCCAAGGTGGGGTTTGCATTACAACATTAATCAATGTAATTCACTGTATTAACAGACCATATGATTAGAAAATGTATTTAATAATGTTATGGTTATTTTTATGCATCAATTTGGCTAGGTTATAGCACTCAATTATTTAATCAAACACTAATCTACATGTCATTATGAAGGTATTTTGTAGATGCAGTTAGCATCTCTAATCAATTAACTTTAAATAAAGAAGACTACTCTTGAAAATGTGGTTACTTCTCAACCATAGTCTTGAAAGACCTTAAGAACTTTGAAAAGTTTTCTGGAGAAGAAAAAATCCTGCTTCAAGACTACAGCATTAACTCCTGCCTAAGGCCCATTTCAAACTTGCCAGCCCCACAATCCTGGGATGTATTTTATTAAATAAATCTCTAGACAGATAGTTTATATGTAAAAATATTTATCAACTTCTGTAGTCTCAGCTACTCAAGATGCTGAGATAAGAGGATCACTTGAGGCCAGGAGGTGGAGGTTGCAGTGAGCTGTGATACCACCACTGCACTCCATCCCAGGCAACAGAGTGAGACTCTATCTCAAACATATATACATGTATATACATATATGTTGAGATAGAGTATATAGATATACATATATAGTGTAAATGTTTGAGATATACACATATATATACACATATATATGTATGTATGTAAATTTATAGATATATAAATTTATACATATATACACATTTATAGATATATAAATTTATACATATATACACATATATACACACACATATATATGTATTATACAAGTTTGAGAAATTTATATATATAAATTTCTCAAACATATATACAAATATGTGTATATATATGTGTGTATATATATGTATGTGTGTGTATATATGTGTATGTGTATATATAGATATACATATGTGTGTATATGCATATTTGTGTGTATATATACATATATACATATGTGTGTATATATATGTATGTGTGTTTATATATATGTGTGTGTGTATATATATAAATTTTGTATATTTAATGATATTTTTATATATTTTTATATATATGTTATAAAATATATAAAAATATATATTTGTTATATATTTGTTATTATAAAACTAACATTTTACATATAATATTACCATCCTGTTTCATATATATAATAAAACATTTATACATGTTTATATATGTTATATATATATAACAGGACAGTGATATATATATATAAACAGGACAGTAATATTATATATACATGTATAAAACAGGACAGTAATATTATATATATAATATTACATATGTACATACATACATCCTCCATCTCCTGGAGGCCTTTGACCTACCCAGCTCTCTTCCCCGTTTTTGCTTGTAGTTTTCAAGAATGACTTTCAAATGTGTTGAGAATGCAACATCCTGAGCAAAAACCAAACTTGCCAGAACAGCCTGGACTGTTCCTTTTGCTCCTAGGACAGGATGCCCTATAGTGATTTAGCCCAGCATCTAATGTTGCCTCCAAGGTATGAAACCCATGTGGGCCCCCGGGTATAAAACCCAGAGTAGGCTCCTTTCCAGTGGTGCAAAGCTAAGCACACCGAAAGGATTCCATCTTCTGGGCAGCCTTCCTGAGGCTTGGGAGAGCAGCATGCCGTAAATCCTAAGCTTCTGTGGTCTCATGCTGCCCACGTGTGAATGATAAAGCTACTTGTACTGGACTTGTTTTGTGAATGTTTTGTCTCACCAGATTCGTGCAAGCGGGAGAAACTGCAGGCCAGGATGCAGGAGGCTGAAGTTGTAACCAGTGCACAGTGTCTCTGCTTTAACATGGATAACTTTCGGTTCTGTTTCTCTGGGGAACCCTGACTGATATATATCTTAGTGCCAACAGTGAGCAGCTCTATAGGAATGAAATGTTAAGGATGAGTTGTCTGAATTGTTTCTAGGGTTTCTGGAGTTGGTTGTCTTATCTAACACTATTTAAAGGCGCTGGTAACTCTCCCATGGAAGGAAGGCAGAGATCGTCCATAGCATGATGTGGCCACAGACAGATGCAAAATGCAAATTACCACCATTGGACACCTCGAATCACACACCTATAATAAAAGGCAAGATTCTGGGTGACCATGTATTAAAATCGTGATTACTTTTGCACCAACCTAATATTTGGTCCTTAGAACATTTTAGCTAAACTAACAAGTATAATGAAGCTAGTTGTTTGCTCCTAACTCTAAGGAAAAGGATGGGCTTAATCTCAGGACTTCAAATTCCCAGCTCAAGCTCAGCATAAATGAACTTGAAGTGTTGATGTCAGCTGTCCCCAACCTTTATGGCACCAGAAACCAGTTTTGTGGAAGACAATCTTTTCATGGACCTTTAGGGTGGGACGGTTTGGGGATGATTCAAGCACATTACATTAATTATTCACTTCATTTCTACTATTATTCCGTTGTAATATATAATGAAATAATTATACAACTTACCATAATGTAGAATCAGTGGGAGCCCTGAGCTTGCTTTCCTGAAACCATAGAGTGCCATCTGGGGATGATTGGAGACAGTAACAGATCATCAGGCATTAGTTAGATTCTTTTTTTAATTGCATTTTAGGTTTTGTGGTACATGTGAAGAACATGAAAGATAGTTGCATAGGTACACACATGGCAGCGTGACTTGCTGCCTTCCTCCCCTTCACCTATATCTGGCATTTTTCCCCATGCTATCTCTCCCCAACTCCCCACTCCCTGCTGTCCCTCCCCTTTTTCCCCCCAACAGACCCCAGTGTGTGATGCTCTCCAGATTCTTATAAGAAGTGCTCAACGTGGATTCCTCGAATGTGCAGTTCACAATAGAGTTCACAGTCCTATGAGAATCTAATGCCACCGCTGTTCTGACAGGAGGTGTAGCTTAGGCAGTAATGCAAGCGATGAGGAGTGAGGTGCGGCTATAAATACAGATAAAGCTTTGCTAGTTTGCCTACCACTCACCTTCTTCTGTACAGCTTGGGGGCTCCGAACAGGCCCATGAAGCTGGGGGTATCTGACCCTTAAATTCTGCTGAGTCTTCTTTGCTAATAGAAGCAGCTGCCCTCCCACCTTTGTGTGAGGAGGTTAGTCCTTTTTTTCCTGAGGAAGTTTAATGTCCTCCCCAAGTAGCTGTCTTGTAAGACACTGCTGACTCTCCTCAGAACTATCCCGCCACCCTTCTTTGCTTCTACGCCTTTAGCTAGATTCAAGTCCCAGCAGCCGTCAACGGGTGCGGTGCAAGGTGTGACCCATGAGGTTGTGTGCTACACTACAAATGAAGTGGCTGTATTTTAAATTAATGCAGACAGAAATCTGTGGAATATGTGTGTGAATGAATACTAAGCATGTGGGAAATGGTGGAGGGAACATAAAGTTATATCAGGCCAAATTTATTGATATGGGCCCTCTGAGCAGAATCCAGATTCAAAGCTATAGCTCAAGCGGTTAGAAAAGGCTCTACATGGTTGGTTGGTTGGCTGAAGCATAGACCAAAAGTGGGCTAACACTAAGTGATGAACTTCTTCCTTGCTGTACGGTACAGAAAGGTATCCAAAGGCTGGGGGAGATTAGAATGTCAGAGTGCATTTATCAAATAAGGCCTGCTTACCCACCCTGGGAAGGTCCAGGGGACATGCTTTTCACCACAACTATGAGAAATAAATTGTGAAGGTAGCCCTAGCATCCTTCAAGGGGTCTGTAGTCACTTTCTCTGGAGGCCAGGCATAACAGTGGGAACTGCTACCTTGGAGGCAGGATACTTACATGCAATGGATCACAGGGTGAAGGAGCCAAGTTGTGGCACTTGATCACCAAAAATTAGGTCATTGTGGCTACCATAATGGGTAACAGAGTAAAAGCAGCAATCAGAATAGTCTAACACACAGAGACCTATGGCATCACTAGATGACTGTTGTCCTTAAAAATAAATAAAATAGATGAGCAGTCTACTAAATTAAGTGGAAGAATTCTACATCAAGTGAAGAGAAGTCTAAATTGAATCACCAAAACAGAGTCTGGGCCCCTCAATCAATTCCCAGACTTGACCCAGTTTTACCAGGGTAACTGTGCATTGAGGAAAAGGAAATGATCAGATTTTTGGAGGATTACTAAACACTGGCTCTAAACTGACACCAATTCTAGGAGACCCAAAATGCCACTGCGGCCCATCAGTCAGAGTAGAAGCTTATGGAGATCAGGTGACCTGTGAAGTTTTAGCTAAGGTACATCTCACTATGGGTCCATGCTATAGTTATTTCTGCAATTTGGGAATGCATATTTAGAATGGACACAGCACCTGGCAGGATCCCTGGGAAAAAAGTAAAAACAAAAGCAATGCCACATTCTTAGAAGGATTTCAAAGATTGGTGCCACTTCAAGGGCTTGACTTTGGGGGATGGAAGGTGATGTTCACCACATTTCCCTTCAATGTTTCTATTTGGAAAGTTGAAACAGATCTTGGAGAATGCAGTGGGTTATTATAAACTCAGTCAGGTGGTGATTCCAATTGCACCTGCCATCCCAGACATTATTTCATTGCTTGAACAAATTGACATAAACCCTGACACCTGGTATACAGTTATTAAGCTGGAAAATGTTTCTTTCTCCATATCTGTTGCTAAAGACCACTAGAAGTCATTTACTTTCAACTGGCAATATACCTTCACCATCTTATTTCAGGAGTATATCAACTCTCCAGCCCTAAGTCATAATTTAGTCCACGGAGATCTTGATCACTTTTCCTTCCACTGAGACATGACACAGGTCCATTACATTGATGGTGTGATAAGATTATGTTGATTGGATCTAGCAAGTTAGAAGTGGCAGCTACTGTAGATTAATTGCTAAGACACATTTGTATGTCAGAGGATGAGAAATAAATCTGACAAAAATTCAGATGCCTTCTCTATCCTTGAAATTTCTAGGAGTCTAGTTGTGTAACACATATCAAGATATCCCTAAATATCCTATGTACAATGGCTAGTGACTCTCTAGATTTAGAAGAAAAAATGTTTCTCATATGGGTGTGCTACTCCAATCCATTTATTGAATCACCCAAACAGCTACTATTTCTTAGTGGCACCTAGAACAAGAGAAGGCTCTTCAACAAGTCCAGGCTGACAGGAGAGCTGTCCTGCACGTTAGGCCCAGTGATCGATCAGATCCAATGCTGGTTGAGGAGTCTGTATCAGATAAAGATGTTTCTTGGAGACTTTGTCTGGCGTATCATAGTGTTAACTCAGGATTTTAGAACAAAGGTGTACAACAGTATAGACTCAAGATTTTAGAGCAAAGCCCTGTCGTCATATACACGCAACTCATCTCCTTTTGAGAAACAGCTTTTGGTTTGAAACTGGTTCTTAGTAGAGACTGAATGCTTAGCCATGTTCACCTGCAATCTGAGTTGCCCATCATGACCTGAGTATTATCCAGATGAGCAACTCATAAAGCTGGGTGTACACAGTGTTACTCCATTACCAAATGAAAGTGGTATAAAAATAATTGGGCCCAAGTAGACCCTGGAGTTGAAGGTAAAACAAGTTACATGAAGAAGTGGCCTGAATGCCTATAGCTCCTCTCTGACCACACTGCCTTCTCTCTCCCAGCCTGTACTTATGGCCTCGTGGTGAGTACCCACAATCAGTTGATGGAGAAAGAGAAAACTCAGACTTGGTTTACAGATGATTCTGTCTGATATATAAGCATCATGCAGAATGGACAACTGCAGCACTGGAGCTCCTTTCTGAGACACCAGTGAGGCGAAATCTTTCCGTGAAACAGAACTCAAGCAGTGCACCTAGTTGTTCATTTTACCTGGAAGTTATATTAGTCAGAGTTTTCCAGAGAGACAGAACCAATAGGATAGATAGATAGATAGATAGATAGATAGATAATACAGATAGATAGATAGATAGATAGATAGATAGATAGATAGATAGATGGATGATAGATAGATAGATATAATTGAGAGCCAAAATTAACCATCACAGAAAGTGGCCAGACACACGATTACATATGAATAGGATATAATCCATAGGTATACACACACATATATGTACATATTATATGTATACATATATATGTGAGGGGTTTTATTTGGGGAACTGGCTCATGTGATTATGGAAACTGAGAATTTCATGACAATTCATCTGCAAGCTGGAGACTCTGGGACTTTGAAAGCATGCCTCAATCCGAGTCCCAGAACCTCAGAACACAGGAAAACCCATTGTGTAACTCTCAGTACCAGGAGGATGAAAGCCTGAGAACCTGAGAGGTGAGGGGTGCTGGTGTAAGCCCTTGAGTTCAAAATCCAGAGTGCCTGGAGTTCTGATGTCTAAGCATAAGAGAAGAAAAGTGCACTCCAGCTCTAGGAGAGAGAATAAACGACCGATTTGTTCTACTAGAGCCCCCCAGCTAATTGGATAGTGCTGGCCCTCATTGAAAGAGGACCTTCCCCTTCCCTACTCAGCTCACCGACTCACATACCAGTCTTCTCTGAGAACACCACCACTGACACAACCATAAATCATGCATTACCAGTTCTCTACATAGTCCTTCATCCAGTCAAGTTGATAACCAAAATTAATCATCACAGAAGGAAAGTGGCCAGTCATGCAATTATATACCAAATGATGGGCTGTGTGGCCAACGGTTGGGCTAGATGGGCAGGGGCTTGGGTGGACCATGATTGGAAAGTTGGTGACAAATAGGTATGGGAAGAGACATGACAAATTGGGCTTCTTCAAAATTAAGAACTTTTTGTTCTTCAAAAGATAATGTAAAGCAAGCCACAGGCTGGGAGAAGGTAGTGGTAAAGCACTTGCATGTATAATATAAAAAGAACTTCTAAAACTCAATAATAATTTTAAAGTCAATAAAAATAGGCAAAAGATTGTAACAAACATTTCATCAAAATATATATACATACAGGTATCAATAAGCACATTGTAAGGTGTTCAGCATTGTTATTCATTAGAATAATTTAAATAAAAACACAATTGCATATTAGAATGTTTGAAATAAAAAAGAACATACAAAAAAAATGCTTCATACCAAGTGTGTGAAAGATTGTGGAGTAACTGGAACCGTCATATACTCCTGGAGGGAATGTAAAACGGTATAATTACTTTAGAAAACAGGTTATCAGTCTCTTAAAAATCTCAACACATGCCTATCACACCACCCTATCACATCACTAATAAGTACATGTTACGTATCCCTTATTCAAAATGCTTGAGACCAGAAGTGTTTCAGATTTTGAATTTTTTTGGATTTTGTAATATTTGCATATACATAATGAGATATCTTTGGAATAGGACCCACATCTAAACACAAAATTCATTTATGTTTCATATACACCTTATACACATAGCCTAAAATAATTTTATACAATATTTTCAGTAATTATAAACACAAAATAAAATTTTGACTGTGTTTTAAGACCTGTCATGTGAGGTCACATGTGGAATTTTCCACTTGTGGCATCACATCAGTGCTTTAAAAGTTTTGAATTTTGGAGTATTTCAGATTTTGAAATTTTGAGTTAAGAATGCTTAACCTGTACTTTCCCAGCAGTAATGAAAGGACATCTCCAAAGGCTTGCACAGAAATGCTCACACCAACTTTATTTGTAATAAACAAGAACACAAAAGCAAGCCAATATTTATCAACAGTTAAAGAATAAACTCATTATCCTACACCCATACAATGGAATACTACTCAGCTGTAAAAAAATAAACTATTGATTCATACAACAGCGTGGATGCACCTCAAAATGATTATGTATGCTGAGTGACAGAAGTCAGCATTATATGTGATTTCATTTATGTAAAACTCTGGAAAGAGAAACTAGTCTAAAATGACAGGAAGAAAATCGGTGCTTGCCTGGGAAAGGGGGCAGGGTGATGCTGGGAGAACAGGAGGAAACTTGAAGTTGATGGATGCATTAGTTATCTTTATTGTGGTGATGGTTTCATTGGCATATATTTATGTCAAAACTTATCAAAGTGTGCACTTTAAGTATTTGCAATTTATCTTATGTCAATTATACCTCAATAGGCCTGTTAACATATTTAAATATAAGAAAATAACTGAACAGGGGAAACGCTTCTAATGTTTCCCATTCAGAATAATATTTTGAGTTAAGATAACGCCTCTCCATAATTGTTTGCTACTTGAAATCATGAACGAATATTGAATATTGTTCAATGTTTCTGCTACATCTAATGAGACAACATATGGATTTTCTCTTTTAATTGTAGGGGCTGATAATTACAGAGCTTTGTTTCGTTTTCCTGTTTTTGAGACAGTCTCACTCTGTTACGCAGGCTGGAGCATAGTGGTGTGATCTTGGCTTACTGCAGCCTCTGCCTCCTGGGTTCAAGCCATTCTCCCACCTCAGCCTCCCAAGTAGTTGGGATTATAGGCATGCACCACCGCATCTGACTAATTTTTATATTTTTGGTTGAGACAGGATTTCACCATGTTGTCCGGCCTGGTCTCACACTGCTGAGCTAAAGTAATCTGCCTGCCTCAGCCTCCCAAAGTGCTGGGATTACAGGTGTGAGCCACCGTGCCT
Source organism: Sapajus apella (assembly GCF_009761245.1). NCBI lineage: Eukaryota > Metazoa > Chordata > Mammalia > Primates > Cebidae > Sapajus > Sapajus apella. The sequence continues at coordinate 4,373,489 of NW_022436956.1, forward strand.
GGCTGATTACAGAGCTTTTAATATTAAACCACCCTTTTATTATATTTCTGTTCTTAAGTACTCCACTGGATTTAGTCAGCTAATACTTTGTTTAAGAAATGTTTACATCTAGCTGGATGTGGTGGCTCACACATGTAATTCAAGCACTTTGGGAGGCTGAGGCAGGAGAATTGCTTGAGCCCAGGAGTTTGAGGTCAGCCTGGACAACAAGGCGAGACCCTCCCCCATCTCTACAAAAAATTTCAAAATTAGCCACTGGGCATGGTGGTGTGTGCCTGTATTCCCAGCTACTAGGGAGGTTTGGGGTGGGAGGATCACTTGAGCCTAGGAGGTCAAGGAGGCAGCAGTGAGCTGACATCGCCCCACTGCAATCCAGCCTGGGTGACAGAGCAAGATTCTGTCTAAAAAGAAAGAAAGAAATGTTTGCATTTAAAAGTTGTTGGAAGAGGTTAACATACACATTTTCCTTTTTGTTTTCTGTCTTGTCTAGTCTTAATTTCAAGGTTATGTTATATTTGTTAGTTGCAAAGTATGCCCTTTTTAAAATATCTGTATTTTCTTTGAGAGAAATCTTAAAATGTTACTTAATTTCTCAATCAGTGTAGATTTATTCAAACATCCTATTTCTTCTTAGATTATTTTGTAATTTATTTTTTTCTAAAATTTTTTCCATTTTGTTTTAGAGTTTAAATTTGCTGTCATTAACTTATCCTTTTAACTCTCCTACATATGTAATTACGCCTCCTTTTTCAGGCTCCATATTATTTACTCTTTGTCTCTTTGTCCTTCTCCATCAATTTTACTTAATGTTTTTTCTTTTTTACTGGTTTTTGAAACAATCAACTTTTGGGCTTTTGATCTGCTTTATATTATTGATTCTTCCTGAATTTATGTTTTCATCTAATTTCAGAAAATTACCTGCCAAAAATCTCTTTAAATTTTTATTCTCCTACATTCTCTTTATTATCTTCCTGGAACTCTTGATTATATAAATTTTAGAACTTTTTTTTTTTTCTTGAGACAGAGTTTCACTCTTGTTACTCAGGCTGGAGTGCAATGGCGCGATCTCGGCTCACCGCAACCTCCGCCTCCTGGGTTCAGGCAATTCTCCTGCCTCAGCCTCCTGAGTCGCTGGGATTACAGGCATGCACCACCACGCCCAGCTAATGTTTTGTATTTTTAGTAGAGACGGGGTTTCACCATGTTGACCAGGATGGTCTCGATCTCTTGACCTCGTGATCCACCCGCCTCGGCCTCCCAAAGTGCTGGGATTACAGGCGTGAGCCACCGCGCCCGGCCAAATTTTAGAATTTTTATTCTAGCATCCATTACTCTTCATTTTTCTTTCACATATTCAATTCCCTGGTTCTTTATGCTATAGTTTAATTTCTTTCAACAAATACTGCAGGCCATTAATTTTTTTTCTTTGGCTATATATAATCAACTATTTAACACATGTTAAGTATTTTATTTCAGTAGTCCTATTTTTTGTTTATAGAAGTTTCATTTGGCTGTGTTTTGAATCTGTGTGGGCATCTTTAACAATCTGTTATTGCTAGGACATACTTGTGTTTCATTCCTTTTAAGCTCATACATGAATCTTCTATCTTAAGCAGAAGACAATATTCATATCCACCGTCCTCATGTTCTCAATCTGTTGTTTATTTCCTTCGATTCTGACTCATGTTAGCCTTCCTTCCCATAACTGATGGTCTTGGATTTAGAGTTCACATTACTCCATATTAAATTTGTGCTTATTTCATGGTCTTACCATGAGAATGTTATCTTCCAGAATGGATTTGCTTCTGTGTCTTCCAGAAGCTTGGAAATGCCACTGACATGGAACTTCTTCTTCCCCTTCAAGGATTGGGGTTCAAAGTGGAGTCAGGGCCTGAGTTTCACCTCCTCCTGCTGGAACAAGTCTCAGAACCTGAACTGCAGATCTGCTAAGGATGTCTGTCCCTGGGGCTACCCTGCTCCTTTCCTCTGCTCACTACTGACAGTTCCACCTTCATCTCAGAGTTGTTTTCTGTTTTGTTTTGCTCTATTTAATCATTTGATAGTTTTGCTTTTAGAGTGGAATGGGAGAGTGTACCTTGGACTTCTCACCTATTTTGTGTCCTCATCTGAGCTCATTAACTCATCAAAAACTGTTTCCTATTCAGTGTCTGGTTGTTCTGCAGAGGGAGTGGCTATTCAAGCGTTTAGTATTGTGTACAGCCAGACGATGAAGTTAAGCCTGGATCTCCTTAACTTGCAGTTCAGTGCTGTTTCCACTTTTGAACAAAATGAAAAAAAATTGTATTTAGGAACTATAGAAATTATCATCTTCCTTTTTAGAATCCTCATAATCAAAATATAACCATTCATATAACCCACAGATAGAAAAGAGGTCATATGGACTGAACCCTGTCCCTTCAAAACCCATATGTTGAAGCCATAACCCCCGGTATACCTCAGAATGTAGCTCTATTTGGAAATAGGCATGTAAAGTGGTAATTAGGATGAAATAAGGTCATGGGGGTGGGCCCTAATCGAATCTGACTGTGTCCCTGTAAGAAGAGGGAGAGTCGGTAGGGATGCATATGCACAGAGGGAAGACAGTGAAAAGGTGGCCTTCTGCTAAGCCAGAAGGCAGGCCTCAGAGAAACCAAATCTGCCGACACCTTGAACCTAGACTTGCAGCCTCCAGGATTGTGAGAAATAAAGGTCTGTTATTTAAGCCACCCAGTCTGTAGTAGTTTGTCCTGAGCCCTAGCAAACTAGCATGGGAGCTTACTCAGTATTTCTCATTTCTTTTATTCCTAGTATAATCTGTTACTCTTGTCTTTATGGGAAATTCAACCTATCCTTTAAGGCCAGCTCAAACGTCATTTCTTCTGTGCAATTTTTCCTAATTTTCTGCCTTCCCATATTTTGACAGTATTTTGATTATAGCACTTTTTACGTTGTGTCAATATCTGTCTCTTGCCCTAGATTGTGAATTCTTCAAGAAGAGAAACTATAGAAAGTCCATTTTTAAATTCCCAATATCTGGCTTCATCTTTGTGGGCTGAATGGATAGTCATTCTGACGGGTGAATGAAAGATACAATTTCTCCTTAAGATGTCATACTTTCTGCTGCCCTCTGGTGGCTATTTTTTCTCCATCACTGCACCTCAGGCAGGATGTGGAGATGCTCCTGGCAATATCCTAATTCTTCATGAATGCTTTCAGATGATTCTTTTATTTTGGTATCACCATACTTTCTTTACTCCCTGTATTAGTCTGTTCTCACATTGCTATAAAGAACTACCTGAGACTGGGTAATTTATGAAGAAAAAAGCTTTCACTGACTCACAGGTCAGCATGGCTGGGGACGCCTCAGGGAACTTACAATGATGGCAGAAGGCAAAGGGGAAGCCAGCATGTCTTCACAAGGCAGCAGGAGAGAGGGAGTAAAGGGGGAGGTGCTACACACTTTTGAACAACCAGATCTCCTGAGAACTTTATCACGAGGCAGCACTAGGGGAATGGTACTAAACCATTAGAAACCACCCCCAAGACCCAATCATCTCCCACCAGACCCCACCTCCATCACTCAGGATCACAGTGCAACATGAGATTTGAGTGGGGACACAGAGCCAAACCATATCACTCCTTGTATTACATCACCTTCCAACTTCCTGATCATTCTTCTCGTTGATCGAGAACTTTTGTACCAAGATCCTGGTCCTCTCTACGATAACATTAGTGACTTCCAAGCCCATGTAGATCATCCTTCTCCAAAACATAGACTCAAAATGTCTCCTTCAACCCTAGCCCTAGATTATCCATAACCTACTTCAGGAACTCATCTGGCTACACACAGGCTTTATCATCACAAAATATTTTCATCTTTAGGTACATAGATGCTGTCGTAGGTCACATAATGCTCCCTTCCACCAAATATGTTCACATCCGGACCCCCAGAACCTGTGGGTATGTTGTTTTACTTGGCAAACGAGACAAAGGATATGACTAAGTTAAGGATCTTGAAAAAGGAAGATTCTCCTAGATAATTGGGGCGGGCTCAAGGTAATCACAGGGCCTTTTTTTTTTTCTAGCTTGCTCTGTCACCAGGCTGGAGTTCAGTGGCACAGTCTTGGTTCACTGCAAACTTCTCCTCATGGCTTCAAGCGATTCTCTTGCCTCAGCCTCCTGAGTAGCTGGGACTACAGGTGCCTGCCAACATGCCCAGCTAATTTTTGTATTTTTAGTAGAGACAGGGTTTCACCATGTTTACTAGGATAGTCTTGATGTCCTGACTTTGTGATCCTCCCTTCTCAGCCTCCCAAAGTGCTGGGATTACAGACATGAGCCACTGCACCTGGCCAGGCACAGGGCCTTTCTAACAAGTAGGCTGGAGGGTCAAGGTGGGAGAAAGAGGTGTAACCATAGAAGTAGAGGTTGGAGCACGTGGGGCCATGAGCCGAAGAACACAGGCAGCCTGCAGAAGCTTGAAAGGACAAAAAAAGAGATTCTCTCTTAGAGCCTCCAACAGGAACAAGCCCTCTCAATCCATTTTAGACTCCTGACTTTCAGAACTGTAAGAGAATAAACATGTGTGCTGCAAGCTGCTAAGTTGATGGCAATTTGGAAGAGCAGCTATAAGAACAAATAGAGGCTCTGATGGACCAATCTTGAACCACAAGCTCTTAGTCACTTGCTCCCAGTATAGCTCATCTTCTCCTAACGGTTTTTTCTCTCACTCCTGGCTTCGTTTCCCTTCCCAGATTCCTAGACACCATGATTTTCCACTGTAACCACTCTCTTCCCAGGATGTCAAGGTCCTAACCCTTTCTCCTTTCACTTCATCTACCCCGATACCTCCTGCTTGCTTCTCCCTTACACTGAGGATACTTGACATGGTTTGGCTGTGTCCCCATCCACACCTCATCTTGAATTCTCACATGTTGTGGGAGTGACCCAGTGGGAGGTAATTGAACCATGGGGGCAAGACTTTCCCATGCTGTTCTCATGATAGTGAATAAGTCTCACAAGATCTGATGGTCTTATAAAGAAGAATTTCCCTACACATGTTCACTTCTTTTTGTCTGCTGCTATTCATGTAAGATGTGACCTGCGCTTCCTTGCCTTCTGCCATGATTGTGAGGCTTCCCCAGCCACGTGGAACTGTAAATCTAATTAAACCTTTTTCTTTTGTAAATTGCCCAGTCGCAGGTATGTCTTTATTGGCAGCATAAAAATGGACTAATACGGCAAATTGGTACCAGTACAGTGGGGCACTGCTGAAAAGATACCAAAAATACGGAAGCGACTTTGGGACTGGGTAACAGGCAGAGGCTAGAACAGGTTGGAAGGCTCAGAAGAAGACAGGAAAATGTGGAAAAGTTTGGGACTCCCTAGACACTTGTCGAAAGGCTTTGACCAAAATGCTCTCAATGACATGGACGATGAATCCAGACTGAGGTCGTCTCAGATGGAGATGAGGAACTTACGGAGAACTGGAGCAAAGGCAACTCTTGTTATGTTTTAGCAAAGAGACTGGCAGCATTTTGCCCCTGTTCTAGAGATTTGTGGAACTTTGAACTTGAAAAAGTTGATTTAGAAAGAAAAGTAGAGAAAATTTCTAAGTAGCAAAGCAATCAAGAGTTGACTTGGGCACTATTAAAAGCATTCAGTTTTATAAGGAAAGCAAAGCATAAAAGTTTGGAAAATTCGCAGGCTGACAATGCAATAGAAAAGAAAATCCCATTTTCTGAGGAGAAATTCAAGCCAGGTGCAGAAATTTGCATTAAGTATCAAGGAGCCGGGTGTTCATCCCCAAGACAATGGGGAAAACGTCTCCAGGGCCTGTCACAGACCTTTGTGGTAGCCTCTCCCATCACAGGCCTACAGGCCTAGAGGCCTAGGAGGAAAATATGATTCCATGGGCTGGGCCCAGGGGCCTCGTGCTGTGGGTAGTGGAGGGACTTGGCAGCCTGCAACCCAGCTGCTCTAGCCATGCCTGAAAGAGGCCAACACAGAGCTTGGGCTGTGTCTTCAGAGGGTGCAAGCCTCAAGCCTTGGCAGCTTCCACATGGTGTTGAGCCTGCAAGTTGCACAAAAGTCAAGAACTGTGGTTTGGAAAACTCCACCTAGATTTCAGAGGATGTACGAAAACACCTAGTTGCAATGGCAGAAGTTTGCTTCAGGGCCATGGCCCTCATGGAGAACCTCTCCTAAGGGGAGTGAGGAAGGGAAATGTGGGGTGAAAGCCCCCACACAGAGTCTCTACTGGGGCACCTCCTAGAGGATCTGTGAGAAGAGGGCCACTGTCCTCCAGACCCCAGAATGGTAGATTGACCAACAACTTGCACCATTCACCTTCAAAACCCAGACACTCAACGCCAGCTTATCAAAGCAGCTGGGAGAGAGGTTCTACCCTGCAAAGCCACAGGGCTGGAGCTGCCCGAGACCATGAGCACCCACTTCTTTTTTTTTTAATTGCATTTTAGGTTTTGTGGTACATGTGGAGAACATGCAAGATTGTTGCATAGGTACACATGTGGCAGTGTGATGTGCTGCCTTCCTCCCCATCACCTATATCTGGCATTTCTCCCCATGCTGTCTCTCCCCAACTCCCCACCCCCCGCTGTCCCTCCCCTATTTCCCCCCAACAGACCCCAGTGTGTAGTGCTCCCCTCCCTGTGTCCATGTGTTCTCATTGTTCAACACCCGCCTATGAGTGAGAACATACGGTGTTTGATTTTCTGCTCTTGTGTCAGTTTGCTGAGAATGATGGTTTCCAGGTTCATCCACGTCCCTACAAAGGACACGAACTCATCGTTTTTGATGGCTGCATAATATTCCATGGGAGCACCCACTTCTTGAATCAATTCTGGAGTGTTAAGATTTGACTGACCCACTGGATTTTGGACTTTCACGGGGCCTATAGCCCCTTTCTTTTGGCCAATTTCTCCCATTTGGAATGGTTGTATTTACCCATCCCATTTGGAATGGCTGTATTTACCAAATGCCTAAACTCCCATTGTATCTAGGAAGTAACTAACTTGCTTTTGATTTTGCAAGCACATAAGCTGAAGGGACTTGCCTTGTCCTGGATGAGACTTTGGACTGTGGACTTTTGAATTAATGCTGAGATGAGTTAAGACTTTGGTAGACTGTTGGGAAGGAATGATTGATTTTGAAATGTGAGGATATAAAATTTGGGAGAGGCTGGGGTGGAATGATATGATTTGGCTCTGTGTCTCCCCCAAATCTCATTATGAGTTGTAACTCCTACAGTTCCCACATGTCATGGGAGGAACCCAGTGGGAGGTAATTGGATCATGGGGGCAAGTCTTTCCCATTGTGTTCTCGTGATAGTGAATCAGTCTCATGAGATCTGTTGATTTTATTAAGAAGAGATCTGCACAAGTTCATTTCTCTTTTTCCCTGCTTCCATCCATGTAAGATGTGACTTGCTCTTCTTTTCCTTCTGCCACGATTATGAAGCTTCTCCAGCCATGTGGAACTATAAGTCCAATTAAACCTCTTTCTTTTGTAAAGAATCAGTCTTGAGTATGTCTTTATCAGCAGCATGAAAATGGACTAATACAATACTAAACACCTTGGGAGAAAATAACTCAGCCATATGTATTGGTGCCACTACAAATTTCTGATCTGTAAGTGCAGCTAGGCCCTCAGTCCCACTTTATCATCTTTTTATTTTTCTTTTATTTTTTTTTTTTTTCAAGATGGATTCTCATACTGTCACCTGGGCTGGAGTGCAATGATGTGATCTCAGCTCACTGCAACCTCCACCTCCCAGATGAATGCAATTCTCCTGCCTCAGCTTCCCAAATAGCTGAGATTACAGGCACACACTGCCACACTCAGCTAATTATTATTATTATTTTTTTTAGATGGAGTCTTGTTCTGTTGCCCAGGCTGGAATGCAGTGGTGTGATCTCGGCTCACTGCCACCTCACCTCTGCCTCCCAGGTTCAAGCGATTCTCCTGCCTCAGCCTCCTGAGTAGCTGGGATTACAGGCACCCACAACCACATCCAGCTGATTTTTGTATTTTAGTAGAGGCTTGGTCTCACCATGTTGGCCAGGCTGGTCCTGAACTCCTGATCTTGTGATCCACCCACCTCAGCCTCAGCCTCCCAAAGTGCTGGGATTACAGGTGTGAGCCACCATGCTTGGCCCCTGCTTTATCATTTTACCTGACTCTCAATGGCTCCCTTTTTATACCCCACAGCAATAACTCCATACCATCACCTCTTCTCACTCACCTGCCCCATCGATGAGCTTCTTTTTAGGAAGCCACCTGGTCTTCTCTTTTGGGAGAAAATTGAAGTGGGGTGTGGGCTGGCTCCAGCAGGCCCTATCTTGTGGGCCCCTTGCGCTGATGGTCCCTGCCTATTTCCCACAAGTGGGCCTCTGCCTGAAAGGCCTTCCCTCTCTTTCCTTTGCTCTCGCTACCCTACATTTCCTAAAATTCATTCACTTCTTTTTCATTTCCCAACTTAAGGGAAAACTACGAACCGCCCCCTTCCACAGCTGACCACCTCCTTTGTGTTCTGATTCTATTGTATGCACTTCCATTACAACACATCACATTATAGACACGATCATGTTTCATTACATTTATCTATTTATGTGTCTCTCCTTTAACTAGACTGAGAGTCCCTTGAGAAGAATTATTGTATCTTATTTGTCTTGTTTGCCCTAGCACTCTAGCACTATGCCTTTAATGTTTTGAGAAATGAGAAAAAAGAAAGAAGGAAGGACGTCTCCAGATGGTGAGTGGTGTGGCCAAGCCTCCCCACTCCACAAACACACACCAGGGCACATCAGTCCTGACTCTCACCTCCTCCCGGTGATTAATCTGTTTAGAGACCAAGGCTTGCCCAGAACCCCAGGCAGGAGCTCACACTCATCCAAATGACAAGTGCATAGGCCTGTCCATCAAACCCGCTTCAGAATCAGGAAGGCACTCTTGGCTACCTTGATGCTCCAGACCATCTGGTCAGGTGGCATAGCGCCCACTTGCAAGGTCACTTCCTTACTGTCCTGAACACTACAGATTATGCTGCCAAGTAAACTTTCTCTTTGAACTGCCACAGGAAGTCTTCAGGACTAACCACTGGTAGTCCTTTCATCATTCACATTTCTGTTTTAGCTCCCAACTAGGTGGCAAGGATATTTCTCCAAAGCATTGTTGCCATTTTCTAAGTCGTCCTGGGCACATTAGAATGATCTGGGAAGGTAGAGAGGGGAAGAACCCACTTCTCAGGTTCCTTTTCAGTGGGAAGGCAGGCAGCATGAAAAGGTATAGACCATGAAAACACGGACTCACGTTCTGCCGTCTCAGGGGAGTGCCCAGTCTGCTTAGTCGACACTGAACCTAAATCAAACCATTTGCTTTAGAAGTGATTAATCATAAACTATGGGTCACATCTAAAAGATGTCTTCTTTTGTATTCAAAGGAAGTCTCTGCCTTAACAGTAGCAATGGATGCGAGGGAAAGCTGCAATGCACTTCTTGTTGGCAGTTTTGGGTTGGGATTTGTTTGAAGATTCCTTTAAACATCTAGGGAGTAGTCCATGATGATGAAAGACTGCTTACAGCACAGAGAAGGTGGATGAAGGGCAACCATGAACAGCTCTGTGCAAATGATGCACATCCTCAGCCAAAGTGAAAAGGAGAGCCACACTGCAGGCACAGCTCCTAGGGCCCAAGGTGGATATGGATGCTGGCTTCACACAAAACTGACAGCAACACTTTTTGCACCTGGTCAGTGCTTCCGATATTTTGTCTTCCTATAGGTTCCTGCGTAGACAAGTGAAGTCAAACTTGCTAAAACCAAAAACAATCCAACATAGAGCATATTCCAAAGCAAATATATTACAGGGTTATCTGAAAGGACACCTCTACCTCTGCCTTCCCTTCCTACGTTTTTGGGGAGGATAAGGCAAGACGACATGGAGGTGACTAGAAACCCTCATCCTTGAAGACTCAGCATAAAGGCACCATCTCTGTGAGCCTCTCCTTAACCGTTGCAACCCACCGTGATCTTCCCTCCCCCTGAATTCCTATAAGATTTTGTCTTGTACTATATCACGCGCTGACTGGCATTATTAGAGAGTCAATGGCGTTCAAAGCGCTGGCCTCCCCAGTTCGCATGAGGTCCTGGAGGACGAGGTCTGCTTCTATCCGTCCACCCTGCCTCTCACATTGAAGATAGCAGATGCCCAAAATATTTGATCGTTTCCATAAAGCCACCAGCAAATGTGATTTTGTGGTACAGTATGTAAAATTTGAAACATAAATCTACCTCTGTATTGTTTTATGCCTTATATTTTGCAATTCCTGACAACACATGAGGTAGGCTGTGTACTGGGGACGCGCCATATGGGCTCCAGGGGAAAAGGGGTGAATGTCAAGGCATATCAGGCCAATGAAACTACGCCTCCACGGGATTGAAATAAACCGGATTATTGACAGCGTGCCTAAGCAGTAAGAAACAGGCTTCATTTAATAACCAGAACTGGGATGCGTTTTAAGGCGTCTGGAAGGACGGGTCTCTGCGGTGACTGCTGCTGGCGGCTGTGTTTCCCAGCACTTCGGGGAGCTGCGCCCGCCCTCGGCGAGCACGCGCCCTGTGCGCGTTCAGGCTCAGGCTCGGAGACCACCGCGCGCTGCTGCCGTCAGGCCGGCTCCTCGCCAGCAGAGGGCGCCGGGCAGCACCGCTCCTCGGGACGCGCGCGGCCGTCCTCCCAGCATGCCTCGCTCCCGTCGACGTCGACCCGGAAGCTGTCGCCGGCGGCCGGCCGGCAGCCCTAACGCTGGCTGGGTTGCGGAGCGCCGTCGCCGGGGTTTGCGGCGGCGGCGGGCCGAGGCCAGCGGAGAGGACCCCGATGAGCCCATTTCGGGTCGGGGCTGAGTGTGGGCGCGCGGTTCCCGGTGGCGTGTGACCCAGTCCCGGCCGGCCGCCGCCGTCTGTGTAAGTGTTCGTGGGCCCCAGGGCCCTGCCCCGCCCGCCCCGAGCCCGCGAAGAGGCTTTCCGCGTGGGGCAGTATGAGGGCCGCAAAGGTTTCCTCCAAAGCCACACCTCGGCTGGAAGGGGCGAGTTCGAGGGCTCTGTTAGTGGTAGCCTTGGGTAGACGCGGAGCTGCCGCTGTCGCTTTGCAGTGCCTGTAGGCCTTGGAGGGCTCGGAGCCCCCGTTCCCTGAGCAGCACCCAGATCGCGCCGTATCTGAGACACAGTTCATGCCCCCCTTCCAGACTCTGAGGTAGAATCTTGGCTGTCATCTGGGGAAGCCACCTTGTCCGTTCAGCCATGAATACAGAAACAGTGCCACCGTTCCAGGAGACTCCAGCTGGAACCAGCTGTCACCTCAGTAACCTGTTGAGTAGCCGGAAGCTGATGGCTATGGGGGTCTTGCTTGGCTGGCTCCTGGTCATACACCTTCTGGTCAACGTGTGGCTGCTGTGCCTTCTGTCTGCATTGCTAGTGGTACTGGGAGGATGGCTGGGCTCCAGCGCCACTGGAGCGGCTTCAGGTCGACTGCACCTGGAACGCTTCTTTCCAGTGGCCACCTGTCCTCCATGCCCTGAGGCAGAAAGGCAGTTGGAACAGGAGATCAACCGCACCATCCAGATGATTATTCGAGATTTTGTGTTATCCTGGTACCGTTCCGTGAGCCAGGAGCCAGCCTTTGAGGAGGAAATGGAGGCAGCTATGAAAGGATTGGTCCAGGAGCTTCGGAGGAGGATGAGCATGATGGACACTCGTGCTCTTGCCCAGAGTGTTCTGACTCTCTGCGGTTGTCACCTGCAGAGCTACATTCAGGCAAAGGAGGCCACTGCAGGGAAGAGTGGTCCAGTTGAGCCTTCCCACCTCTGGGAGGCTTACTGCCGGGCTACTACCCCACATCCTGCTGTGCACAGCCCCAGTGCTGAAGTCACCTATACACGTGGCGTTGTCAGTTTGTTGCTTCAAGGGCTGGTGCCCAAGCCCCACTTGGAGACCCGTACCGGACGCCATGTAGTGGTCGAACTCATCACGTGCAATGTAATCTTACCACTGATCAGCAGGCTGTCAGATCCTGACTGGATTCACCTTGTACTTGTGGGTATCTTTTCCAAGACCAGAGATCCAGCACTCTGCCCAGCCAGCACCCCCGAACAGCCTTCAGTACCCACCTCTTTGCCACTGATCACTGAGGTAGAACAGCTTCCGGAAGGGAGAGCCCCTTCTCCAGTAGCAGCCCCAGTGTTCCTAAGTTACTCTGAGCTGGAGGGTCCTGCAGGCCCCTCCCCAGAGGTTGAAGAAGGTCATGAAGCTGTAGAGGGAGATTTGGGTGGAATGTCTGAAGAAAGAAAAGTAGGAAACAACTCATCTCATTTCCTACAGCCGAACATTCGGGGCCCCCTGTTCTTATGTGAAGACTCAGAGCTGGAGTCTCCGCTGTCTGAACTGGGCAAAGAAACCATCATGCTCATGACTCCAGGCAGCTTTCTCTCTGACAGGATTCAGGATGCCCTGTGTGCCCTAGAGGGTTCAAGGGCTCTGGAACCCAAAGATGGTGAGGGGTCTGAAGGAGCAGAGGCTGAGGAGGGTCCAGTGACAGAAACAGAGACAGGCCTGCAAGTCTCCACACTGAACCCCTGCCCAGAGATCCAGATTGACACAGCAGACAAAGAGATAGAACAAGGAGATGTTACCACCTCTGTTACAGCTTTGCTGGAGGGGCCAGAAAAGACCTGCCTCTCACGGCCCTCATGCTTAGAGAAGGATCTCACCAGTGACATGGGCTCCCTTGATCCTAGTCTGCCACCAGTTCTGCTTTCCTCCTCTCCACCTGGTCCTCTCAGCTCAGCCACCTTCAGCTTTGAGCCCTTAAGCAGTCCAGATGGCCCAGTTGTCATCCAGAACCTTCGTATCACTGGCACTATTACAGCCCGAGAGCACAGCGGTACCGGATTCCACCCATACACACTCTATACTGTGAAGGTAACAGGATTAAAGCCGGGGGTGCTCATCTGGGCTAGGAGTAGGTTTGGAAAGCGATCAGTGAAGCAAATGTTCTTGGGGAAGGGATGCGCTTAGTTTGAAGTGTTTCTTTCAGTAGGCATCTATCTCTGTGAATGGTCTGAAGCTAATGTGTAAGGCAAAGTAGCATTTATTCTGTACTCACACAAACAATCCTGGAACTTTACGGCTGCTAGAATACTGAGGGTTATATTTTCAGTGGTTCCCAAACTTGGCTGTACCTCAAAATCACCTGAGCTGCTTTTCATATGTACAGATTCTGGCAGACTCTGATGTCTTCCATCTGAGAATTTCTAAGGAGGATTCAACATTATGACATTTTCAAGTAAGACAGAATGGAAGTAATTAGAATTGTATATGTGTGAAGACACACACACACTCACACATACGTTCCTTATAGGCAAGTTGTAAAAGTGCAGATGTCCGGTCATAAAATAACTGAGAGTAGCCTCAAAGGACTGGTATGACTTTGTTAACATTTTGCCTGCCTTTTTGTTCAAATTCTGGGTGTCTCTAGGCCATGCACCTTTCTCACATTTAAGTGTGGGTTCTGGTTATTTCATCTTATTTTAATGACTATTCCAACACTGATACTGAACAGCAGGGTTTTTTTTCTCCTCATTAGCAGAAAAATTAAGTTGATGGATAGAATTTTTAAGTTCAGTCTTTCTCCCATTATTTATTCTTTTTTGTTGCTGCTAGATTTTGACATCTGCTACTTGAATATCAATAGTTCAATATTCAATAGAAAAGGGTAAAGTAAAAAATGAGAACAAAATAATATAGCCAATTAGGAGTAGTTTGAAATTGGGTTTAGATTTTTATATGGACATAGAACTGATTTTAAGTTGTATACTAATATTATTATACTTTCTGATGGTATAATAATATGGTATAATTTTCAGTGTATATGATGAAAGGAACCACAACAGTATTGAAAATTGGCTCTCAAGGAGCAGCATATTCCACAGAAACTCTCATTGTTCCCAAATGCTCCCTCCCTTTGTTCTTAGTTTCTTACACTTACTATGTGGCCATTGAGAGCCCCACCCTGAATTCCACCTGTCTCTCTTACCTGGTCTTCTCAGTACTGTTCTGAGGGATTACTTTGCTCACATCAGCTCATAATGAATACCTTATCTTTCTCCAAAAAATTGTAAAGCACCAGTCACTAGTCCCACCAACAAGGAGGTAGTATTTTCCATCCCTTGCCCACAGTATACCTCAACAAAAAAATAATAACCTATTCCTAATGCGAAGGTGCACATGTATACTTCTCCCACGGCATTTCATTGTGTCTTAACTACTCTGTCAAAAAGTGTGCCCCCTCGCTGAGTTGCAGTTTCCATGCTATCCGTGGTGTTCACTCTTTGGGGAACATGAGGTATAAGTCATCTTTTCCACATACCAGCCCTCTGAGCTTATGAAGACAGTGGACTTTGACTCCTTATAGCATCTCCATTTTTCATGTGACTTCTGATGATATAGGTGATAGGTACTTAGAGAAAAAATTCAGTTCAGCTCTAAGAATAACAATTAAGAAAATTAATCTGCCTGACAAAAATACCCTTTAGTTTATTCCAGGTAAACAAATGATTTTTATCTGCTGTTTGGATTATTTGTTCTCCCTTTAACTAGTATAAATAATCATGGGAGCATATGGCAAAATGGTTTTCACCTTATAATGTTTAGCCCTATAATTTAGAGGTGATATAGGAAGTATCATTTTTATGGATATTATGCCTTCTATTCAAATATGCATTTGAAAAATAGTTACGTAGCCATTTTTGTAAGTAAATAAAGTATCTGGGAGAGGGAGCTTTCAGATGAAAGTGGTAGTATGGAGCAGTGGAACTCATTTCTGACTTTTTGAGCAACTAGATACAGGAGGTTCTGGAACAGAATAGGAGCATCTCCCTCCCTTTGTTCTAAGTGTCTTACTCTTACTATGTGGCCATTGAACAATTAGTACAGCCAGAATAGAAGATTGCTGAAACCTGGCTGATTCAGTCAATCAATTTGTTCACTGAACAGTACGAGACAGCCCTTGACGGTGAGAACAGCAGCGGCCTGCAGCAGCTGGCCTACCACACTGTGAATCGCCGCTATCGGGAGTTCTTGAACCTGCAGACCCGTCTGGAGGAGAAACCAGATCTACGCAAGTTCATCAAAAGTCATGAGTTTTCCCTGCTTGCTTCCCACGTCGAGCCACCCTGATTGGCCTGTTGGTTTATGGGAGGGTTAAGGGAGGAGAATGCAGTTTCAAGGTTCTCTGCTCCCTGGGTTTACTTCAGGAGTTTTGAGGTTTAGTGCTGGACACAGCAGCAATCACATTCTTTCAGAGTTAGTCCTTTACTGCCAAATGCTTTGTCTGCAGCCTCAGCTAGTTTAAGATTAAAAAAGAAGTGTTCACGTTTCCACCTGTGCCTGTTAGTGTGAGGAGTTAAATTAACTTTTTCAGATTCATAGATTGGTGGTTCTTCATATAAAATATTACCCAGAAGTTGTTGCCACCTTCTTTCATTTAACAACCAGATCTTTTGTGTGCTGTTTGACAACTCTCAGGCAGGGGAATCTTTTTTTTTTTTTTTTAATGTAATAAAGTTTCACTCTAAGAATGAGCTAGTAACTGGTTACTTTGTTTTTTAAAAATGGCGATGATTGCCAAAATAAACAGTTTAATAAGTTTGGGCATAAATTATACATTTTCTTTCTTAATAGCTAACACTGAGCCAACCTTGAAAATACGTGCCAGGTTCTCTTCTAAGCACTTCACACATGTTAGCTCTTTTGATGCCCCCTCAGCCTATGAGATAGGTACTCCCATTATCCTCATCTAATAGAAGAGAAACAAAGTCAGAAAGATAACACGAATTGCCATAGATCATTGTTAAAGTAGGGAGCTGAGCCCAGATTTAAACTTGGGTTACTGGACTTTAGAGCCCTCACTTGTAACCACTGGAGTCTTGTATGGATCATATGGATTATATGTATATTTGGAACTCCTGAAATTTTTTTTAAACCAAGGAAATATATTCAATATTTTCTTTATGCATTTTTTTATGTAATAGCTCTCTGAATGTTAAATGAGTGAATATTTTGGGCTTTTTTGCAGATGTGAAGGGTCCTAAAAAGCTCTTTCCAGATCTTCCATTTGGAAACATGGACAGTGACAGAGTAGAAGCCCGTAAGAGCCTCCTAGAATCATTCCTAAAGGTCAGCATTCTTCTCTTTTGGCCTTGTTCTCATTTTAACCTGGGTGTCTAACCCCAGAACACCAAAGCCAAGGTGGAGAGATCTGGGGACTGGAATCTCTCTTTAAAATTCTTTTGTGTGTTTTACCTTTGCAGCAACTCTGTGCCATTCCGGAGATCGCTAACAGTGAGGAGGTGCAGGAGTTCCTTGCTCTGAACACAGATGCTCGTATTGCCTTTGTCAAGAAACCATTTATGGTCTCTAGAATAGACAAGGTACCAACAGGGCCACTGTGCTCAGCTTTAGTTTCTATCTATAAATGGGAAGGATTCATCAGAATGGAGGCAGTCCTTGAAAAATAAGAGCAATAGGGTGTGGGAAGGGGCAGCACAGAGGTGTAAATAGAACATGGTCTCGAATTGTCAAGACCTGTTGCCAAATATTGGTCGAATCATCAGCTTGCTGAATCACAGGGAACAGCTGCTGGGAAACAGTATCCCAACACTCTTAAGTGTACATATATCTCCTGGGGGTATTACATTGTTATGCTGTTGGAGGCATGTAAAGATAGATCTGTGTCTTCACAGATAGCTGGCAGGAGCGGTGGTCTTTTGGAGGATAAAGGTCATTTTCAGTGTTGGGTCACCCAGGAAGAGAGCCCTAAGACAGGACACTAAGCTGGATTTAGAGTGGTATCATGGTTCTCCTTTACAGTATGGAGAAACTTGTACCTTCTTCAGGAGGTTGTCTCAGCACCTATGGAGATGGTGGAAGAAAGACATTTGTGTAATATGTCGGAGCTTGTAAGCAGTGATTACCAACTGATACAAGCGTTTCTGGGGCAGAAGTCGGAGGCTTATGTTTATCAAAAGTGGCATGTGTTTTGTAGGGCTGGGAAACACTGACTCATTGGTGGAAGAGGAGCCTCCCTCTTCTCATCTAGGCTTGGAGCAACAAATAAAATGGAATTTCATGTAGTAGGTGTTAGGGGATATCCACTGCTGTAGAAAAAACAACAAACTAAAAAGGGATCAACTGGGTAAATGCCCAGAGTTCCATGCAGATATGGTTCATCCATTTCCACATCTACTTACTGGTTGCCTGTTTTGAGCCAGGCACTCTACTAGTTGCTGTCCATACAACAGTGAATGAGAAGATGAGGACCTCCCCACCCTCACAGGCCACAGCTCTGTGATCCTGGAGAACAAGTTGTATTTTTAAGCTGCGTTATCTAAATTCATGCATCCTCAGTGTTATTCCCCTGGTTTGTTCTCCCCAGTCTTCACTGTAGTGTGTTGACCACTCACTTCAGCCTTGACTTGGCTATGCTAGCTTACTCCTTATGGAGGAATACCGCAAGAATTAGTTAAAGAAGGCATGGTACTGCTCTGAGCCAGCAGTGTTAATTAGCAAGAAGCACCAGAGGAAAAGTAAATGTTTCATTCTGGTACTTTGACAGTTTAAGGTTTTGTTTGCACATTGTCCTTTTTAGCAAATACCTGTATGTCATTTTCCCGTTCTTGTTCTTAATCTTCAGTGAGGATTGTTTTAGTTGGTCTTTATGCCAGAGAAGTTTATATCAACTGCAGGTACCTTGGTTTTGACCTGAGTGATTTTTATTATTCTTTCTGTACGTAAAGAAGAGAAGTTGTTTGAATTGATTAGAAAAAGTGATTGTTTGCTCTGTGTAAGTTACTCTAAGCGTGTTAGTATTACCTGTGCCCCTAAACTGTATTTTTTGTTTTCGATCATCTACTTCACTTTTCCTTTCTCTTTATAGTCCTACCTATGTACCTATGTACTTCCACTAATGCACATCTTGATGAAGGTGTTATCAATTTGGAAACTTTTTTATATAAAATCACTTTTTTATATAAAAAAGAAAATTGAAAACTACATCACCAGCCCGCAGAACTCTTAAGTTTTTATTTATCTCATTATTCATTTTGGCTTCTTTTCCCGTCGCATTGTTTGTTTTACTCCTCAAGGAAAAAGATATTTATGGTTGTGGAAAAAAGGAAAGATAGTTGCCGCTAAGTCATTAGCTGGTATTCAACCTTCCTACTGGATAAGGCTTTGCTAGACAGCCTGGCCCCTCTCCTTGTCCTGTTGCATGAAGTGCTGGGGGGGCGGGGGGGGGGGCGACTGCTCGTTTGGCGATTTCCGTCTGTGGATGTGGATGGTCTTACTGACCCTGCACCTCTGACTCCTGCAGATGGTGGTGAGTGCCATTGTGGACACCTTGAAGACAGCGTTTCCTCGCTCTGAACCACAGAGTCCCACAGAGGAGCTGAGTGAGGCCGAGACGGAAAGCAAGTCCCAGACAGAAGGCAAGAAGGCTAGCAAGTGAGAAGCCCTCAGTCACCCAGGGACCTTTCCCCAGTTCTCAGATTGATCCCAATCCTCAGCCAAAGCTCACCCTATTCTCAAGCCCTAGAAGAGAGGAGGTGGGTCAGACATACCAGTTTTTAGGCAAGGCTAGACCCCAGGCTCCTCAGTGCCCCACCTGGAGGAGCGTGCAGTGCTGCAGAGACAGCACTGCTGAATGTTTGCATTTGCCATGGGAACCCTGGGCCCAACTGACCAGGGATGGTCTCTAGCATATGGATACTCTCTTTCTCTTTTCCTGGAAAATAGAGATGTTTCTTTCCTAGTAAGAATTAACTCTTATAACTGATCTCTGTTTGCCATCATTTCTGGAAATCTTGGCTCAGAAGTTGCATATATTAGCAATAAACAGGAAAGGGCTAGAATGGAAACCTGCAGGGCCTATTTTAGGAACTGGTTGACTACCATTACTCTCTCTTGCACTAGGTCCCAGCTGTTCCCTGGCAGCATTCAAAGCCAACATGTGGCCAGCAAAGGCACCACATGTACCCTTAATGGAAATTTCACATATCTGGGTCCTTATGAAGAAGGAGCATCTGTGTGTGTGTGTGTGTGTGTGTGTGTGTGTGTGTGTGTGTGTGTGTGTGTGTGTGTGTGTGT